>NC_058023.1:8118404-8418404 GCF_019176455.1 Solea senegalensis | reverse complement strand
ATGAAGTTAATGAGAAGTCAGGTGTGTGGACTGAGTCACAAAGTGGCACGACTCACCTCCACCTCCTCTCCTTCCCCAATTTCCTTGTGGTAGTCAGCTGGAGGAGGCAACCGCACGTCACTGAAGGGCAACTGTCTCTCTGGCTGCCAGCTACAGCGAGAAGGAATTGGGAAAACAGAAACATTTGTGAGCTTATCAAAAACCAAATGTTTCAAACATTGGACTTAGTAAAGGTTCAAGCGGTCTTTGTATCTCATGACACACTGGGGCTACAATGGCACGGTTACGTCACCCACTCATAGCTTTACAGCACATTAATAGTCATAATAAAAATAAAAAATTAAGATGACTCGTTAATTTCGATGAAGAAGTGTGTCTGAGTGACGATGTTCAGTATATGATATCCTTTCACATTAACAAAGAACTTGAAAGCAGCCCACAGAGCAATACAGTTCATCAATTACTTTCAAAAGGCCACACTTGATTTATATACAACTCCAAATAATTAAATTTAGATTTAAAAATAATTTTCATTTAACAGGCTTATTACGGGCATTATAGGGGGAAATGGTGGGAGTTCATGTACTATCTTATACAACTGGTTTCTCCAAGACTACCATGTGCTAAGGGAAAGTAAATGGAGACGGAGGGGGGATGAAACGATACCGAAAATGACACAGGCCACTACTGTGCCACTCCTCCTACCCTGCATACCTTGGTTCACTATTTTTAGGGGCATCCTAATCTACACTCTGCCAAGTAGATAAAGAGAGACGAGGGGGACCAGAGGCAGGGTTGGAGTATAGAAAGCATGCTATCAGGTTGGTCGGGGCAGGAGGGGTCAGGGCAGGAAGTAAAAAAACTGTGAGAGACGTGTATGGACAGCTGCGTGCCAAGCACAGGTGCTGAAGTGGACGACTGAATGCCTGGGTGACACACCGGCCTGGAGGAGTCGTTGTTACTATTAATTACCCCATTTCAAGCCTCATTTCCCCCATGTAGAAACCATCATAAAAGCAGACATAGGGGAGATGTTAACAGAGAGAGCAAACTTACTTATTTTCAAATACAATTGTGAGCGAGTCTTCGTGGACATCTTTGATGTAACCCTAAAAGAGAAGCAGAGAGAAAGAACTATTACCACGAAAGTACAAGACAGACCGATAAAAAAGAACCGTGAGGGGTGGTGGCACTGTGAGGGTTTGATATTGCATGTAAACAACACAGACAGCCGGTGTGTAAGCTGCACTCGATCAACACCGACTGTCGCTGAGCGGGAAAAAAAAGAGCATCCAGAGCTTTTTGGAAGCCAAGACGTCACGTCACTGACACTATTCTCTGGCTGTGACTTGTGACTTGTAAATTGAAGTAAGACTGACTCCTCCTGACAGCACAGGCAGCCTGTGAATCACATGCACACTCACATACAGATTCGAACACAACCTATTTCATACACAATTAAAACAGAATTAAAGAGCATGAGCTTCAGTTTGTAAGCACATCAGACAATACAAGTTCATGTGAGCACATGTATGGCATATGTGAGAACTCACTGGGACTAGCTTATATGGACAGACTGCATGATGCCCAGAGACAACTCTTGCGAAAGAGCTCCCTGAAATGTGTTACATGTCCATCAAGACCATCAACAAATCCGTCACAGCACGTCATAAACCTTGACACCCCCCCCCCCTTTCCTCAGCAATGACGGGAGGAAGGTGGTGGGTGTGGCATGTCTCCCTCTGTGTGACACTACTATATATGGGACAGAGTCTGCAGATATCTTCAATCACAATCATGCTTGGGGGTGTAGAGCAGGGGTGTGGGTTCCCTTGCTAGGAAGGTGCCGTCTCTACACTGAAAAAGCTGGCAATGGTTTTATCATGGATCAAAACAAACCGAGGTTGTTATACCCTGGCTGTGATTATCAATCACAGTTGCTTTCTCATGCTCTGCCATCTCCATGAACAGTTGCCTCTACTGCTGCCCACACTGCCCTGCATCTTACTTCTAGCCAACAAGCAATGTCAGCAAGTCTCATTAGGTGACAGCTGCATGTACATGTCATGTCACATTTAGCACTATTTCTACCAAGTAGGATCAGGTCAAAGGGCAGGAAAGCCCTCTTTGTAGAATGTGGAAAAGTGAGGGGCAGAGAGAGTTCACTGGCATCACCGGAATGATGTGGCTTCATCCTCAAGCCAGCTTACATGCAGGCCCATGTGATGACCAAAAGGAACCTGGTAGAGTTCTTCTGACTCTACCACGACTAAGACGACGACGACAAAAAAAAACTTATACATCGCACTTATGACTAGCACTTCATAGTTGGCTTACTTGAAGCTCTTACTTCTAGCTCTTATTTGTACCCAAATGTTTAAATGCACTTATTGTAAGTCACTTTGGATAAAATCGTCTGCTAAATGACATGTAATGTAAAATGTAATGTAAAGGAACAAAATTACTGTCACATTCCAAAAAACTACCTAAATGAAAAAGTTGCATTTTTTCCACATTTAACTCACCAGTGTTCCAGTCTACAAATTTAACTTTTCATTTTCACACCCTTACTCTTATTAGTTTTCAGACCATTAAAACAAGACAAAGTGCCACTTTATGGACAAGTGCTGTGTAATTTTGATAGCTTCATAAATGATCATAGATATTTGTGATTCATTGATAAAGAAAAAGAATGACTATAACACCAAGAGGAATGAGATGCTTGAAAGATGATAACCCATTTTATCATGTGTGTCATTCACAACAGAAAAGGGGTCAGTAATACGTTTCCTCTGGCATCTCTCACCAAGGACAACAAATCTACTGGAATATGAAATTTAGAATGTCATTAACACAGTTGGGCATCCATTTCATCCACAGAACAAGAGCTGTGAGATAATGGATGCAACAGACAAGAGTGGAAAGTGCTCATTCATGCCAGAGCAGGGCTGTCACCCTGTAAAACAGGACGACAGGTGAAGCAGCATGAGGAGGGTAAATATAGGCTCATCCCTAAAACACCATGTGGTCAACGGACCAGCTGAACACCCTGAGACAGAAAAGAGGAGCACAGTGGCGAAAACAATGTGGATAGATGAGAACAGGAGATGGTACACCAACCACAAATCTGTACGGGATTGACAAGGGTCATTTGCAGATCCTCGGTCGTAATTGTGTCATATCAAGCTGGGGACCAGATTTCAGGAAATTTGGTAGAAATCCAGAACTATTTCACTATTTACCAAGACCAAACTCTGTGGGGTTAACATGGGATGAAATCAAGCTGCAACAACAAACATTTCACTGTTTCATGTATCTGTGTCTGTATATGAGTATTGTTTCTTCTGAAAATGGTAGAGAATAGAAACAGAAACTGACAGTCTTCCTTATCACAGCGTGAATCATGTGTTGTGAAGCTAGGACGTGGGCTGGGCTATAAAAACAAACATTAAATGTGTGAGGTTTGATGTAGCATCTCATCGCACAACTGTCTGACTCGCTGCTTGCTTCTATTTTAAATGTTTACATCACACATATGAATACAATACATTTAGTTGTAAGTCATTTACAAACTATGACATTTTCCCACAGCTCTTGTGTGTAAAGACCATATATAAGGCCATAATTGGTGATGACAAGTGTACTTAGCTTAACTGTTAGCCAGAGCTAGCTTCCCACCCCACAATGGCCAACCCCAGGAGGACGCAAAACTATCCCCGTTTGTCAGGACTGGACCTAAGCTAACATTAGCCAAGCAGAGGATAGCTAGTGCCGCGCTCAGAAGAACAAACCCTCTCATATTTTCATTGAAACAAAACTTTTAACTGCGACAGCAAAAGAACTGCGACTGCTACTAGGTTACCTTGTAGAAGGCCCCGTTAGAGCCGCGAACTTCAACGGCCAGTCCGTCCATACTTGTCGGTAGATCCCCCCGGCTGTGCTTGTCTGAAGCCGCCACGACTCCTTGCGAGTCCGGTAACGTTACCACCCCCAGCTTCGCCGGCCCGTCGCCGCTCTCCGGCCGCTTGTGGATTTCCAGTGTTTCGGGTGGAGGGAGAGGGACAGAGGTGAAGGGGTTGGGGAGATGGATATGATGGTGTCAACAGTAATGCAACGCAGACGGTCTCTCCAGTAGCGGCGGTAGCAACCAGTCACTCGGTAAAGGAAAAAAAAACTCCGTTGTCTGTTCTTGTCTGAATGTGAGATGTGATGCTCTCGAGATGCACGGCACCGCCACGAGCTGTGGTCAAGTCTCGACGTGCGAGAGGACTAGAGGGGAGCTAATGATGCTACGGCAGGAGGATGCTAGCTGATGGGTAATTAGCTGGGAGGCTAGCTATCAACACCTTGATCCCGTCAGTTTTTAGGGATGCTAGCTGAATAGCATTTGATAGCCTGGCTGCGTTTGATGGTTTATCAGTGGCGCAGTCGTCGCGTTGAGTAATTTCACAATTCCAAGTCGTCACCGGGGGTTGTTTCACTTCAGTCTGCGGTGCAAGGTACAGCGGTGTTTCTTTTTCCAAAAACGCGTTTACGATGCACTACCGCCCGGCGACTCCGTACTCCAACTACCCGTCCCCTCCAACACACGCCGATTGAGTGAATCAGAGAGGGACTGAATGACCTCGAACACCCCACCCCTCACCAGCTAGGACCCGCCTACTAGGAAAAGCTAGACCTTTGATTGGTCAATCAACTCGACAATCACCTGTACCTTCCGTTGACGGGTTTATCAAATAAGGGCTGGTCCATAATCATGGCCAATGGATTGCAGAGGGCTGCATCCAAACACAGTCGATTGGTTTTATGCCATGTCAGTTATAATGTTACTTAAATTGACTGGCTCTCTCCTAATTTTGCCCACTCATTGATGAATGAGCACCATCAGCCATTGTGTAAACAGCACCATACTATAGATTTTGCGTAAAAGTTATATCACGTGCTAAAAAACACAGAGATTCAAACTGGAAAGTTACAAAAAAATATATACATATAGAATAAGTACACAAAACGATGCTGTGTTTTTGCGCCTGTTTGTAGCAGAATAATAAGTTAAACAAATGTGAAGACAAAGCAGGGCAAGAGTATGGTTACAAAACTCTAGGAATGCTGCAACAAGAAGACCAGATATGGGCAACAGATATGACTATACAACAGCTGTGAGGAGCCCACATGAGACCCAGAGGTCATGGTGGAGAAGCATTCAGTACAGGAATACTAACAGCTGTGGAACCCCAGATTCAGAGTGGAGAGAAGGTTTTGGGGCTAACACAGGCCTTCACAGATCAATGTTATTAACCAATTTGTAAAATTATGAATCACAGAAATGTCAGACTGAAAATTATGTCATTATGTCAACACAACAGAATGATATCACATACATTAGTGATGCTCCTGCATACTCCTTACAATTGTGAGTAGTGGAGCATTTATGGGCACATACATGAAACGCTTGCTCTCTGTGTGAATAGAGAATCCCTGTAGTTCTGTCAGATCTATATTGTGCCCAGCACTCAATTATATCTTGCATACTTCATTTCCTTTATTAATGTATGTGGTGTTACTACAACCTATACTCTATTCTATAACTCTATTCTATTCTAAACTATTCTTTGTGTCTACTTGTAGTGTTTTTTAAGTGTAATATATTAGATATATATAAAATTATTTTCTACTTAACAACAAAAATAGTATATAATTTAACATGAGTCTTTTTTGATTCATAAATGTATTTAATACTGTCATTAGAATGTTATTACTACTACTATTACAACTTTGAAACATGTCAAAACTACGTAAAATGTATCACCAGCAATCCAAATAAAATTCACTTTGTTCTTAAAATGTAATTTTTTTGTATCATTTTATTTTAAATAATGTATTATCTGCAGAGTGTATTTATTTTGTATTCCCTTTTTCTCTGCGCGGCCCCACGGGAGTCAGGCAGCTGTTGCTGGTCGGCAAAAAATTGGCGTTGCACACCTGATGATCACGTGGTCTAGCGAGCAAGCCAATCAGGACACTCCTTGCCGACGCGCGCAACTCCAACCAGGAAAGAAACATTTTATTTTTCTTTCGTCGTCTTCAGGATTACAAAAACAGATTTCTTGTTTATATAAGTACATAAATCAGTTGAAAATGTCCGCTGGACCAGACCCTATTCATATGACATCTCTTGGGAATGGCGACAGTTTGCACCAACAAGGTAAAGCACCATTTTTTGATTTGTTTACTGCTGCTAAGACTGCTACTTTGTAAAAAAAAAAAAAAAAAAAAAAGACTTATGGTGCTTTAAAGCTAACTATCTTATAAAGTAGAGAAGTTAAGAGATAACATTTTGCTTCCACATTGATTATTCTTCAGTTGTGCTCACTGTATTTACCTTCTTGTCACCCAGTTCTTGCCTCCTTTCCTTTGAGTGACATGACCGAAGAAGATCTGATCAGGAACCCACAGTTGTGTAAACTACTTGCCACTTTGGCCCAACATGTGGACCAGACTGGACTTACTGTGTCACTGAAATCAGAGCTGGACAAGGTATCGGCGGCACTGTGTCCACACTGGAACAAAACTTTCAGCTCAATTCTCAGCTGATGTATTTCAAACGTAACTGTAGTGTGTGTAACTTTTAAATATAAACAAATGTCTCTTACATTCACACTTCACCTCCACAAGCAGTGTTTGGATCTATCATGTCACCCGGTGGCATTCCGGTTCTGTGCAGATGAAGTGATTTGCTTTATGTCAAGGCAGACAGAACATTGCACTACTAAACTGAGAAGGCTGAAAACCCAAAGTAGCGCCCATTAATAGTCAGTCAGTCATCATCTAACCGCTTTATCCTCCACCAGAGGGTCGCGGGGGGTGCTGTGCCAATCTCAGCTTCATCGGGCGATAGGAGGGGTACACCCTGGACAGTTCGCCAGTCCATCGCAGGGCCACACACAGCTAGAGACAAACAACCATTCACTCTCACACTCACTCCTATGTTGCATGTTTTTGGACTGTGGGAGGAAGCCGGAGTACCCGGAGAGAACCCACGCACACACGGGGAGAACATGCAAACTCCATGCAGAAAGGCCCTTGTTCCAACCGGGGCTCGAACCCGGGTCTTCTCGCTGCAAGGCGAGAGTGCTAACCACTACACCACCGTGTGACCCGCCCATTAATAGTTTCAGACATTAATTTTACTATTCATAAAACCAGTTTCTTTGGATAAATGCTATTTGTCCTAACCCGCCCCTCCACTTCAGCTGTATACGCTCCCTCAGTCAGGTCTGAAAGTAATTCTTGACAGAACCATTCAAATAATGGTACATGGTTTTCTATTCATCAATATGTAACTAGTGAGAATAATAACATCAACAACAACACTGCACTTAGGTGCACTGCAACTTTAAGTTAGAGCAAACAACCTTTTGCTGCATCCTCAAATTTATGAGAAAAGATTCTTAATAACACAGTTAGTAGTTTATGACTTACTGCCCACTACTGGAAACCATTTAGAACTACAGTCACATAAACATAAACCCTCCTTGGCATTTAGAGGTCTGAGTTTGTTGTACTAACAGTTGATTTTCTCTTGCCAAAACAGCCAGACTCCTCAACAGCTTCTTTCCCCCAGCCATCAGGCTGCTGAAATTATCAGTGCCTCCCACCCCTCTCTCCACACACCCATACACTCTCATCAAACTCACATCCTGAGCAATACGCCTTACACAGTCGCACTTGACCTGACTTACTCACTTTTTTTGTGCAATATTATCATTCTCCTGCAATGTGTCATTTGACTCAAAAGAAGTAACATTTTTCTGATTCTATCCAATTTACACTGTGCTATGCTCCTATGCGGTTATGTAAATACTTTTAGTTATATTTCTATGACATATTTTATTTATTATATATTTTTGTATCTTATTGTAATCTTTTTCTACATGTATGTGTATATGTATGTGTATATATATATATATATATCTATGTATATATACATACATATATATATATATATATATATATATATATATATATATATATATATATATATATATATATGTATATTGCACTTTTCTGGAGCCACTGAAACAGAATGTCATTCTGTTGTACACTCTGTTGCGAACAATGCTGAATGACAATAAAGTTTGGACTAAGTCTATGTCTCTTCCAGGCTGAGCAGAAGCTGCAGACCCAGAGGCGTCATTGGCTGCACTCTGAGAGCCTCTACAGAGGGCTGCAGGAGATGATCCAGGACTGCTGTGTCAGGAAGCACCATACCACTGTACCTCCTGACCAGACAATGGTGCATTTCCTAAACTTACTGGCACATTATACCAATATAGTGATAAGTAGATTTGGTTTTATAATTTTCTCCCTATATGATAGCCCAACACTATGGGCTATCACTCCTCATACTGGGCAGAACATTAGAAGACAATTTGTTACACAATTGCAACACATGTTGAATTTAAATGACCAGGTTTGCATTCATTGAAACTGCTTTTGTTCAGAGTAGCAGAAGGTGGTTAAGGGGGGCATTATGATGTTTTATTACAACAAACAAACATGTAACATAAACACATGTAATAGGTCATTTGCTTTGCTTTTTCTGTGTGGAGTTCTGTGAAACGGTGGACAAGTGTCTGCTGGTGGCTCAGTGTGTCAGAATGCTGGATCCCAGTAGCTCTATCAACCAGGACCAGCCCTCTGTTCTGGGCCTGAACCCACAGCAGGTGCTGGAGCTCATGCCATCAGAGAAGGTAAGTTATAAACCTACAGCACAGCCATGAAGTATTTGTTCGGTTTTTATTCCATTTTGGCTGAGTGTGTTTTCCCATTCTATATTTATGTTTTCCAGACAGTACAAAGAATGAAACAGAGTTTACCCAGAGAGCTGGAGAAACATCTCAAGAAAAAGTGCCTGAACCTTCTCTCTTACTATCAACCTGAATGGGGTACGGTAACTCCACACTGATTTACTGGCAAACTTAGTTTTAGAATCTTTATGTCGCATGACATCTTTGCATGGACATCTCACTCAGGGTGTTGCTTTGTTATCTCTTCTAGAGAATGAGAGTGAGGGTCTGAAGAACAGCAAGTTGTCACATCTCTCCGTCCTGCTGGACAAGGAGAAGAAACGGGCAGAGAGTCTGAAGGACACATGCAGGGAAAACACAGTACTCCTGCAGAGACAGACTCAACTCTACCTCTCTGTAAATGATTTATTTATGATAAGGAATATAACCTAAATGTATCTGTGTGTTTTAATTGATTAGTATTCTGTTGTTTTTGCATCATTTGAAAACAAATACTAGGAATTCAGACAAAAGTAGTACATCATTTTTATGTGGGTATGCAAAGTATCAAAACAATATTCCATATTCTACTCTTTCTTTCCCTGACCAGGAGCTGATTAAGTGTGTTCAGCTCCTTCAGTCTCTCATCCTGGACCACAGACTGAAGACTCAGACTGATCTGGATGGAAAGAAGTTGGAATACTTTGAAGGCAAATGTGAACTTGTCTTACAGAAGATAAAGTAAGGAGATTTCACTGCCGTTTATTATCATGAATACACTTCACAATGTAGACATTTTAGTCCATCATCAAAACTATAGTACACCACATTAATGTACACATTTCTTTCATATTCTGACATTCAAAAATCAGGAATGTGTGTTATTTATGGGCTGAAATGTCACTGTTTAAGTATCTTAAGAAAAATGCCTTGGATTATTGTAACTTAAGTGTATATTCTTCAATTATTCTGCATTTAAGCCATTATATTTTTACTTAGTAGTTCAGTGATGTGATTAATCACAAATGTTTAAGTCTGCTACATGCTGTGAACATCCGTCATTATTTTCTTTTCATGTGTCATTTTAACACTAATATCACATAGTATGATGGCATACAAGCCCAAAACATAGCAACATTATTGCAATGAAAAATAACACCAACCCGCAGTCATCACCTCACATGAAAAGAGAAAAGATGGCGATATAAACCAAATGTCCATTTAAATTAGTTTTTCTTTCCTTTTCAAGGGCTGAAATGGTCGAAATCCAGTTGGACACATACACTGCAGATGCAATATCTGCTCATAGAAAGATAAGGTGAGGCAATTTGTGTTTGTCGATATCATTTTCTTCTGTTCTCTGTCATGTTTTTACATTCTGCTGGAGCTTTCTGAAGGGCAACTAATGTTAACAGACTAATCTCACCAATTTTTTGTGTTAATCAAATGTTGTTCTCAATTCCAGAGGAAAGCTGGAGTCAGAGCTGAAGGCGTGTCAGGTGGAGAAGCAGTCTGTGGAGTTAAAACTGGCCTCCTTTGAGATCTTGGGCAAAGACTTTGAGGCTCTGGCTCAGGAGTACTGCAAATTACGACAGGAGATTGAGATGAAAAACTGGGCTGTGAAGGAGTTCATGCAATACAGTAATAAGTGAATCTCATATGTGATTATGGGATGCCACCCACCCCCTGTATTGCAGTGTGTCAGAGCTCATGACACAGAGACTACACACTGCTGGTTGACAGAATCTGCTCTTAACTCAACTACTTAAACTGCTTCAGTAATATGTTTTCTTAAGAAAAGACAAGCCCCATTTCATTATAATAGTATTGTTGTTTGTGTGTGTATTCTCCCAAACAGAAATATAATGCAGGGTTCCCACGGGTCCTTGAAACTCTTGTGAATTTGAAAGATTTTGAAAATTGTCATAAATAGACATGGGTCATTGAAAGTGCTTGAATTTTGTTGCAAGAAAGAAGTTCAGTTGATATTTCGACTAGGACTACATAGAATATACGCTGATGTGAGATTCTGCACAGAACAATGACGAGTAACGTTAAGCAAGAGGGAGCAAATTACGTGATGCCTGGGAAATGCAAATTCCAAGATCTCTGGCTCACCGAAGAAAATTACAAAGACTGGCTTGCCCAGGATCCGTGCTGCAAATCAATAAAAGTGGACACATGGACAAAGCAGTTCTTACAAGTTGCCCTCCCATCTTGAGCTGTGTAAGCACATTTGGTCCTTGAATTTAAGAGAATTGGTCCTGGAAAGTGCTTGAATTTGATGTCAACCAAGGTGTGGGAACTCTTATAACACTCACAATGACCTATTACATGGTAACTTTTATCAGCTTATAGTTGGAATAAAATTCATGCATACAACTCTGCAGACAACCTTCACTGCCTTTAAAGCAGCATTTAATCACCCTTCACTGTAAAGGCTGCAGCCGTAGATGTAGTGCACTAACTTTAAATAACTTAGATATTCCACATCAAACCTTTTATATGGGCACTGACTTTTTAAAGAAATGTCACATCATGGGGACCCAATTTCCAATAAAATGTCACAAGTATTGCCATTTCTGTATCACTAAATATTTAAATGGCCAACAGAACCATTTCTGAAAGATAAATGTTTTATAAATAAAACTTAACTTTATTTTATGCATGTGTTATTTCACAATTCCTAAGTAAAAGGTTGGTTAGTCCCCACCCAGTTTCTGGGAATGACTGGTCCACATGATATGCAACACATGTCACGCCATTATTAGCAATGTTATGAAAATATGAAATATAGTTGTCACCAATCTTCACATTAAACTAACATTACGAACCTCTTTTCTGCTCAGAAAACAATAGCGTGTGTGTGTGCAATTTTTAATCGCTACCACAAGAGGGCAGCATACTTTCATTTCTGACTCAATCACGATTCTATCCTTAACTAACAGTTGCCCTCTTATATGGGACACCATTAACATTTACTTGGAAAATAAATCGTAAATGATCACTTTACATGAAATGAAGACGAAATGCAATTTCACTTGTGCTGTTAAATAAATACAAGGAGAGTCCTGTATTTTGTGTATGAAATGGAGGAAACGTGCAGATTCAAGATTCTGTACCGAAACGTTTAGAAAACAACCCTTAACAAAGTGCTCAAGGGAGCATAAAAGAAAAGCTTTGAGAAGATACGAAAAAAGGTGCAATTTATAACATTTTCTAGGAATTTTGACAAATGTGTTTTCAAAAATAGTTGGAAAATATTCACATGGCCCTCATCCCCTTCCGTAGATAGCAATGCATTTCTTCCATAAACGATCTTTGATATTTCCGCTGCAGTGAGGAGAAACGGAAGTAGATCGGACTGAGACATTTCGCTCTATAGCAAGTTCCTTTCGTCGTCATCAGCAGCAGCATCAGCAGCAGCATCATCATCATCACATCATCAGCTCCGCCCCGCCTCGCGACAGGAATCCACCTCTGGCTGCTCCTCCTCCCTCCCGCCCCGCATCTGGCTGACTGTCACAGCAGCGCTGCCGCCGCTTGGTCCGGTGCTGCGGCGCGGTCGTTCTCTCGCCGGTACTCTTACGGAGTGGACGCTGAGCGGAGGGACCCACCATGTCGGAGGTGCGGAAATTCACAAAGAGGCTGAGCAAACCCGGGACAGCCGCGGAGGTCCGCCAGAGCGTGTCAGAGGCTGTGAGAGGCACCGTGGACCTGGTGGTACGTTATTACCGCCGTCTGTCTGTTTGTGTCTGTATCTGTCTTTCTGTCTGCGTTAGCATACCATGACAATGTTAGCTTGCTAACTCCACTCACCTCTTATTCGTATTTCGGGCATGAGGACACGCGTGTCCCCAAGAGCTGGACAATTAAATATTTTCATATCGTGAAAGCCATATTTTTTAAATCACAAAAGGCTACAATTCATTCCAAAGTGTGGCTTAAATTAACACATTTTCTGTATCATTGCAATGTCTAAAGTAAGGTCCTACAATTGTATGACTTGTCTTAAATTTAGCACAGTTATAGCTTTAGTGATGGTTGATCTATTATGACCTGTACCATTTAAAAAAAAGTAATTCATTCTCATTGAAGTTCTTGACCTTGCATTAGAATTGACTTTTTATAACATGGTGTAGACAGAAGCTTAACGTTAAGAAAAATTACAATTAGACATTTTTCTCATTATCTTCTCATGCATTCTTTCACATTTACCCATACACTCCTTGTTTATGCCTCAGTTTCCATTCACTGTTTGTCCCACCACACTCTTTCTTTAAACACAATCCTCCATGCTGTGTCAGTGCTGTCATGGCCGTGAATTTACCTCTCATGTGCTGTCTTGGTTTTCTAAATGAGCAGTGTTAGGACATGGTGTGTATGTGTGGGACATTGTCCACATGGTTGTTCTGTGTTGTGTGGCTCCTTTTGTGTGCAGCCTGCTGCCTGGCTGGAGGATGAGGAGGACTGTGCCAGTTAGACAGCTGCAGCATGGCTTCCCCCTTCTCCTTGCCTTGGAGCAGTGGTGGCCACATTGTGCAGAAAAAAGGAGCACCATAATCTCCATAAGTGACGTGGATTGCTATTGGCGCGTGTGCAAATCAGTAAATATGTTTTCATTGTTTGGATTCCCTTCATCTTCAAGAATGACTACCAGTGCTGGTGTCTGATTGCGGTTTTGTAGTAATGAGAAGGGATTAAACACAGTGGATTCTGGATTGAGATAAATAGCATGTAGGATTCTGCTGATGCAGCACTTGAGTGTGTATGTGAAATAATTTCCACTAAGTCAGGGGCGTGAGCAATTTTTGTGCATTGAAAAAGGACGCGGTGACATGGCCAAAAAAAGTAATCACAATAAACACTTTCAAATCAGCCGATATTTTTCATGATCATTGTAAATGTCAGATTATTAAAGACATATTTTTTTGTAGAACTTCTTATGGACAGAAAACATCAAACACAAATATTTCACACATGACAGTAACATATTACACACACACTTATAGTCTTTGTTATTTTTTCCTATTTAAGAAAGTTTTATCATGATATATTGTCATTAACAAGGCTGAATGATTTTTTTTGGACATTATTGCGATATTGTTTTAAGTTAAGATACAGTTCAGTTCAGTTCACATGAGATACCGTCAAAAGAATGCAAGGATGATGTTCATTATTTACTTTATTTATTTGCAGAACAATCTGAGAAAAGTAGAAGAATTCAATTGTAGCCATTGTAATTTGCCCGTTGCATTGTTTCAAATTGCAATTTTGAATTATTTCCCAGCCCTTCTTGAAAATTCAACTGTGAGGCTGCTAATATCTTGTTTTCAAGATGGTTTAACTGAAACCAGCTGATGACTCTCAAACACACTCTCATTATGTGACAATGACAAACTGCAGGTTTGACCCAAAAAAAACACAAGAGTCACTCATGTGTGTCTGTTTAAAGAGTGCGGCTGGATGTGTTTGTGCAAGAGATAAACTATTGTCCCCTTGGGATTGTGCTGCAGTCTTATGATGATCATCTACAGGGGTGTGACACTTAAGAGTTTTCCCAGCATTAATAATCTTGTGATGAGGTTGTGATTTCTACCACAGAAGTGCATGTGTGCGTGTATTTAGTCCTGTGTGTTCATGTTGTGTGTGTGTGATTCAGTGTAGCAGGTTTTGGCAACAGAGTAAATGGTTGGCTTGGTAACTGAGAACAAATGCTGTTTTGTGGAGAGTGCATGGCCCGCACTCCTCTCACATGGGGATTCCCTCAGGCGCTCTGTGACCGTACTTCCCCTGTGTCTTACTGATCGCCATAAAGTTGACACGTCTGAATCTCTTTATCCGTGCTCTTTGTAGATTCCTCAGATAACAAACATGTATTTTACATGTTTACAAGAAAAAATTTACATATGACATGGAACAAGAGAAGTATGTACGAAGTACCAGCTGTAGGTTAATTTGTGTCATGGGAATTTCCATTAGCTGATATGTAAGAGACTTCATTTACAGAAAGATTCATATAACCTGACCTAACGTGTAAATGGCGTCCTCAAATTACCTTACCTGAATTAAGTCATACTTCACATTATGACGACAAATGTGTGTCGTAATCAAATCTTAACTTCCTATTGGAATTTTCACAACAGTGAATATGATGTAGGCATGACTATTCATTAGACTCTAACATGCAAACAGGATCCAGTCCAGGACTGTGAGGACAATCATGGCTGTTTACAGTGGAGGTGGGGTGTTGAAACGATTCCCAGCTCTGTCAGTGTGGAATGTGATCAGAAAGATGGAATAACAAGTAAAACTGCAGTTAGAAGGTTTGGAGAAAGAGCAGCGTGAGCCTCCTGTTGGCTCTGGTGTAAGATGGAGGTTAATAACTGGAAGCCTGGCGAAACACTCATTAAAGGTTGGGTATCACCCCATGACCTCTTCCTCAGGCCAAGGCTACATCCATTTGAAATGGCATTAAAGGCCAGTGTGTAACACAAAGTTGTATACGGGTATCATTACTTTAAAATGAAAATCATTGGATAATTATTTTATAGGCTTAGAATAAGCCTTTTTTATGGCACTATGTGCTTTACAGAGGCCGTCATCTTGCACTGCCATGTGTCTACAGCAGCCCAAAGTGACAAATTAGTCAGAATCTGTGTTTAGTGTTGAAAGGAGAAGGTTATTATATATACATAAACAAAGAATAACAATTTATTTTCTGGTATACAAAGGCCACCCTACTTCTCTGACATGCTTGGGTTAAGGAAGGGCTGAGCTTCTGTTGTTACAGACTGCAGTCTCACCATTACTTGTGACTAATTACTACATACTGGACCTTTAAGCCATCAGTAATGTAATATTTTGATTTTTTTTAAATTTAATATTATTCATGTTAACGTCATGATCCAAATAATGTCTCATATTCTTGTAGACTAGTTAAAATATGTGGAATCGTGTCCGTGTGCACGTGATGGTCTTCTCCAAGCTTCAAATTCTTATACTGAAAAAGTCCATCTCTGTGTCAGTGATTAATGATCCATTTGTATATAAAAATGTTTGTGCACTCATGGGAGAGCTCACATAGCCCTTGTCTCGTGGAGTACTGTTTATGGATGACTTGTTACATGTTAGTTACTTATTCTGAGTTCAAACTCTTGTCTTGTCAGGACACAATTAAAACCAACATGGTTAAAAACATTAAGAATAGATTATGAGTCTGTCACGCTACAATCCTGATTCTAGATTTTGTTTTGCAACCCCTTATAATCTGATGGCCAGCACCAGCAGACACACACAGTAAAGAGGAAAAAGCTTAAGGCACGTATTATGAGCAGAATCTACAGTCAATGTGGAGATCATTAGACCTTGCGCAGACTTGTAGAGCTGCATATTTATATATTTTATTATATTTTCAATAAGTGAGGAACCTTTAAAGGGAGACAGATCAACTCGACACTAACCACGAGCAGGGGTAAAAATGTGGCGCAACACTGAAGCTTAAAAGGCTTTTTCACAGCGCTTGAACATTTGGAATTATCGTCAGATGCAGATGTAGCTAATTAGGTGCTGCACTGTATTGCAGTCACTGGTGGAGGAGAGCTGTCGTTAACATCATTAGTTCCACCTGTGCTCCCCCCACCCCACACACCTCAAGTGAAAATACAGTATGTGTCGTAAATAAAACTTTTGGGAACAGAATCGCTCTGATGCCAGTAAAACTATTAAGTTTCGGGTTAGCAAGAAATTCTTGAAAGAAAAGAAACACTTGTCGGGCAAATGGGTAAGCTGAATATCGTAAAGTGAGGACAATGTCAGTAACTTAAAAGTAACTGTGTGTGTTTCAACTTTGTCCTTGATAGGTCTTATAATTTGTTTCCTCTGTGTGGTTTTATCACCAATTATTGGAAAAAACTAGTCATGTAGCCGTGTACGTAACCACTGCTTTGAGATCACACTAGTATGCAGTTCATAGAAATGTGTTACACTGAGTCTAGTTCTTTCTTCCTGCTTCAACATGAAGTCCAGTGAAATAATTGATCTATTATATCATGTTTTGAGAATAGATTTGATTTTGGTGTGGGTTGCTTGGGTAGACGGGCAGAATGATGGTGCAGTGGTTTTCGCTGGTGCCTCACAGTGAGGAGGTTCTTGTGTTTTCTTTGGGTTCCTCAGCTTCTTCCCCCAGTTCCCAGTCTAGCCTAATGCAACCGTAGGGGAACTTTTTGCATTAAAATATCTAAAAAACAACAAGACTAATATTATATGTTTTTATTGAGATATATATAAATGTAGATATGTACACATCCCTGATGTAAAATAAACTTAATTCAGCAAGAAATCCAGTTCATTTAATACACTTTAATTTATATTTTTGGCCAGAAAGAAATATGTGTAAATGTGTGGCTGAACACATACACACAGACTGAAGTACTTACCCTAAGGTCAGCTTTGGGACATTTGCCTCATACTGTATGTGACTTACCTGCCAGTTTGTGTGTTCATGATGTGTGTGCACTCATCTGTTGTGTGCAAGTGTAAACAGTGCAAGCCAACATGATAAAATCCATCTGGACCTATTGCAGACTTGAGCACTTTACAAGTGCCGAACTGTAATGGGACACAGACATCTGGAAATGCACCTTCACTGGCATCATCATCATCATCTTCATCATAGCCCCCTGAAGGCTATGATGTGTGTGTGTGTGTGAGTGTTCCTTGGCCAGGTTCATAGCTAAGAGGAGAACGTGCGAGGCACAATGGCAGATTGTGACATGAAAAAAGATGGTTTAGTGCCTTGATTGCGTGCATCATATAGTTACACCCATGTGTTAGGTCATGTCCTCTCGTGTTTTAGTATCTTTTTCTCTAGGTTTCTCAATCATTGAAACTGTGGCCTCACAGCTGCCTCTATGTAATTCTTCTACTAGTTTCCTCTGTGAAAGTAGAACTTTCTCTCATCACTTTAACAAGCTTTCCTCGTTCTCTCTGTTTCTCTCTCTCTCTCTGTAATATGATCAGAGTGGTCGTCGAGCTACCATGTGCTGCTGAGCGGTTGCCTCTGACATGTAAAGCTGCGGTTCAGTTTGTTGCACATGACAGGAAGCAGAGCCACTGCCTAGGGTGCAGCAACAGCAGGAGCAGCACAGCAATGAGTAATGCTTTCAGCAGACACAGAGGTGTTGTGTCTTTCTGCTGGGTGTCTCATAAATAGTGATTCTGTATCTGAAAAACAAAATCATAGAGCATTTTAGAAACACACATGAGGAGTATTATTAGAGCATTGATGGTTTCATGGGGTTTCAAGTCAGGGTCTGGTGGAAAAACTTAAGAGAACATTTTGTGGAACTGGCTCATTTCAAATTCCTGGTTAGGGAAAAGGGGGAAGGGGAAACTTTCTTCCACTTACTGTTTTGTTCACAAACATAAGAATATTCAAGAATGATATTTACCCCCCTCCCCCCGCCCCCGAAATTATCATGTGCAGCCAAGTTCCAGGGGAGATGGTCCCAATGTTTACCAACATATCCCCATCTCTAGTTTAAGAGATGAGTATGAAAAGGAGGCAAAAGAAGAGTTGTCTGTCTCGAGTTAAAGAGAAGAAAGCCCAATAAAAGACAGCTTGTGAAACTTTTTTGTATTAATTGAATTATTTTATTGTTCGTGTAAACACCATTACAGTCACATTAGCTACATGGAAAAGATGGGAAACATCAGTACAATTTTAGTTTTATTCTTCCCTTCCCCCATGGTCTCGCTTCCCCGTCACTCCATTCAATCCCACACATGACTAGTCAAAAAGACCAACTGCTCAAACATGTGGAAAGGAAAAAAAAGAAGGACAGGAAAAGAAGAAAAGAGTAACATTTACAAAAAGAAAAATGAAATCAAATGATTAGATAAACAACCCAGATCAATCTCAATAGTGATAGTCTTGAAGGTCGTAATTAGGAAGGTCGCTCTATAACAAATGGTTAAAAAAAAACAGCAGCCAGCCTAGTACTTAACTTTATTACTGGCCTTTTTAACCACTTCAACAGGAAAACACAGCTCTGTGTCTCAGCTGCTCCACACTTTGATGGAAATTTGATGAATAGAAGCACAAGGTAGAAAAACCACTCTCTCATATTTTCCCAGCTGCAGGCACAGTTATGGTTTTTGAGCATCTTCTTCACTGAGCTTGCTCACTAAAGCAGCTCTCTGGCTTCCCTGCATGTATTACTGTATGTACCTTCAGACTCAGTGGCAGCGGCTCTATAATGTGGCACAGATATATGGTCTGATTTCTTCCCGACTAAGTCCAAACGGCTTGGTGTTTCTCAGCCAGCTCTTATTGGCTAAGCCTTTCATCACCGTTGTCTCTGCTTAGCCCAAGCTTAAAGTGGCACGTCCTCTGAAATTAATTCTGAATCTTTTCAAGTGGTTCAGCTTCATATGTGACGTCTGATCACGTGACCTAGTTGCGGAAAGCTATGTGTTAGCTGTTTTGAGACTAAACCACTTCTTTATGAAACTCAAAACAGGAAGTCATGATATTTAGGCAACACTTGTATCTGTTGTGTACTGTTTCATGATTTCATAAGCTTCTGTAAAGACACGGATTGCCATTTTATCCGACCTAATTCGCCCTTTCTGTATTTGCATTTTCGTATTTGTTTCTTCCTCCTCCGACTCCCACTTCTCTGAGCAACTGTTTCCTGCACCATGACAGCCCTCTGAACTTTGTGGTCAACTCTGATCTCATGTGGCTGGGGGGTGAGCCCTTGTTAACAGCTTCCAAAAAGCAAGTGCATGTGAATCATCCCTCCCTCAGCCACAGTGAAGAAACATTTTGATTATTCATTTGTATTCTGCCTTTCTTGTCCTCTCAGGAGCAGCCAAAGATAATCGAGCCACTGGATTATGAAGCTGTGGTTTTCCAGAGAAAGGCCCAGATCCACAGTGACCCCCACAGAGACCTGCTGCTCTGCCCTGTGGACGATGTCTCGGTGAGCCCCCCTCCCATCCTTTCACCACTGTGTCCTCTGGGACTGGCTTTAACCCAGGCTGTGTCCACCGTTACCATGAAGTCATAAACTGTGCAGTGAAGAGAACTGCCTTTAGAAAGCTGTTCAGACTGCATGAAATACAGGAGTAAAAGTTGCATAATACAGTGTACATAGATTTTTGTTAATACTTTATTTGTACTTTTAAATAATATACATGTCATTTTCTACAGAATGGAGACTAGGGTGTCAGAAAACTTTGCATCATGGCGTGATTCTTTATTCTTTGAAGCACTGTGTCAGTATTTCAGAAATATTCTTCACAATGGTTTTGTCTTGAATTTAAGCCTCCAACCTCTAGTTGGCAGTAGGCTTTCAGCCATTTAACTCTCTCCTTCTCCTTGCACTCCTCTTATTAGACAAATATAAAAAAAATTCGACAGTTTTTCTTAAAGTAGGCTGTTTTGAGGAAAAATGGTAATATTTCACCTTTATATAGTACAATATATCGCATCCTCACCCCTGTGTGGGGATATTTATCAAATCACAGACACCTGTGCTGCGATCTCCACATAAAAACAGCCACATACAGTAAGCACTCTTCCTGTAAACCTGTTTAAACTACAAAGAGTTGTAAAAATCATTTTGTAAAGAAAGGTTTCCTGTCATTAATCACTGTTCAGCCATAACACACACACAGTTATTTACGGCTCCACAGAGCCTGAGCAGTCAAACACAATCCAACCAGGTGCCGCTGTTCTTTATGTATTAGTGCCGTCTCACACACACACACACACACACATGGTTTTTATTTTGTAACACGTTTCACGCCACATCTATTTATCTGTTCATATCACGTGCCTTCTGTTTTCTCCCAGGCTCTCTATCGGCCTCCGTCACTCACTTTCTCTCAGCCTGTTGTTTTTGGATTCCTGCTCTGCCAGCATTTAAGAACGGTCACTGCAACAGTTTAAGTATATATGTCTCTTTCTGTGTGTGTGTGTGTGTATGTGTGCATGTAGGAGTCACAGCTGTCCAGGCAGAGGAGGACTGTTGTTCCCTCTGTACCCCAGAATGCTGAGCGGGAGGCCAGGAGTCTATTTGCAAAAGAGGTATTTGAATGCAGCCACCCCAATTTTTGACCCATTCAGACCTGGTATTAATGTCCACCCTCAGTTATCCAAAAGCATAAGGGCAAATTTCTGTTCACACCTGGTATTAAATTGCTCCCTGAAGGCATCTACCACGAGCACATAAGATCAAATTTGGTGTCCTCAGCTTTTATTCACATACACGCTGATGTCATGTCTGTTGGTAAGGAGAAAATTATGTTTTTAATAAGTCTAACTGTATAGATGTGTCTGCTGATGGTGTGTTTTTGTGTGTGGGTGAGTGCATGAGTGGCAAAGAGAGAGAAAAAAAAGAGACGAGGGGAACTCAAGTGACTCAAACCACATTCAGAGGTGGTTTGATTCACTTGAGTTCCCCTCGTCTCTTTCAGGATTCAGACCTGTATTTAGCACTTTCTGCCTATGGTCAGATCATTTAGGACGAATGTTAATACTAAAACCAAATAATATATTAATAGTTGATGTTACACTCTGCTCAATAAAAAACAGACATTAATTGTGATGAGTAAAACTCAAAATTAAACAAACATACTGTAAACGATGACGCGTGGATGACTTTAGAACAGTCCTCATTGCATTCATATTATGTTAAACAGTCACATGAGGCTCATAAAGAAACACAAACAACACAGGAGAGTGTTAACCACACGCTATACTCATGATATACTGTATGAGCAATGAAAAACAGACTCCCGTGGTATAATGTGAATGCAATGCTGCTCTGCCACACTATATCTGTGTTCCTCTGCCAGCTCTCATGACAATGATACAGCATAGTAACAACTGTCATAGGAATTGTTCAAACAAGCTCTGGCTTATTCAGCATCAGCTCAACAAAGATGCATTCATTTGGCCATAATTGAGAATTTCTGCTTTCAGTTTCACACCAAATAAAGTAATATGCACAATGCAAACCAGCTTGAGCATTAATGATTAGGAGTCACGGCATGGGTAAAGACTTCTGTGCTTTATGAGTTATTAAATTAAAGATATCATGGAACCAAGCAGTGTCGTCCTCACAGCTGGAGCAGAGAAGTGTGTGCACAACAGCATGTTATCCTTGAGTGTGTACTAATCCAGCTCTGTGTGTTGACCTGTTTGGCAGTGCATCAAGATGTACAACACCGACTGGCATGTAATCAACTACAAATACGAGGCTTACTCTGGTGATTTCCGCATGTTGCCAAGGTAAGACGGATGCAGATGGATTTAGAGATGCAGTTTGGATATATGGGAATTGTAGAGGTTAGGGCTCAGAGTTCCCAATCATTCAATATGTAACATGTACAAGAGTTTTAATGCTTGGTGACATCATGCAACATGTCAGTCACTTTTGTGCTGCATACCCGTGCAGCTCTGATGCTTCAGCAGAAAAGAGGACAATGCTGCGCTCGCACTGAAGTGACTGCACAGAAGTCAGCATGTTTGTCCTCCACAGCACAACAGGTGCAGCTGTTTGGATGCTGATAAGTCTTCTTAAGGAAATTATTTTTTTTATCACCGCAGCCTGCATTTCTAACAAGAATTGTAGAGAAGAAGACGTGCTGTATTTGGAACTACATTCTCCAAATACCTTTGGAGTTTCGTAGGAGAAAAAATATCGCAGTGACAGACATGGTGGATTTGAAGACATAGTATTAACATTTCTGCATTAAAACGTCGAAAAACAATAAGATTAATGTGTGTTGAGTGTCGTTACATTATTACTCCAATGTTTTCAACACTAAAACCTAGAAAATCCATGGAAAGATTTATTTCCATTGAAGGTACGAGACTGTTTCATTCATTTTGATCAGCTTTTAATGTCAACAAGGGATGGAAACAAGAAATAGAAACATTTTGCTTTTATTTTGAAATGGGTACAGGGCATGTTGTGTTTGTGACACACTGATGAGCTGTTCAGCAGAGCAGAGATTCATCAGCTGTAGTGAGGTGAATCATACTGAACTGATTGTTGTAACTGTTGTAAGCAATTCTGGAAAAAAAACGCTGTGAGGATCATTCTTTTATGTCCCTGATGCCATCAAACTAATACTGCAACTTAGCAATGAATTTGTCACATGCTTGATCAGATTACTAGAACTAACACTGAAAGTCCAGTCAGGAGGGTGATTTATTGAATGACGACCCCTTTCTCATCGCTTTTTTTTTCACAGCAAAGGCCTGAAGACAGACAAGCTGCCAGCTCACGTGTTTGAGATCGATGAAGACGCCAAAGATGAGGTGAGTGTTGTTAGACCACGGACATTGATCACTGCAGGAAGGATTTGTGGGGAATAGTTCTTCACTGACTGACCAGTAGCGCTACAGTCAAGACCTCACCAACCAAGAATCAAGCCCAATACACCATAAATCAGCTTAAAAACCTCTTGGTCCCCTAGATCAGAATAAGCATCAGCCCAGAAAATTAAATGGTAGGCTGGCTCTATTTCACATGTTGGACACATGTTACCTTACTTATGTTATGCATTTGGTTGCATTTGAACATAGACGTTTTCTGTCCTCAGTGACAAGCCAGAAAATAAAAATGTGCTCTGTCACATGACTCTAACCTTTCCGTAATACCAGCTCAGCAATAAACTATGACGCTTATAGAATCTGAGGTTAATCAAAATCTTAATAGTCGGCATATGTCACATACACACATTTTATCCCACATACTCATCATGTGTTTTCATCAGGTAGTGAGTCGACAGCACACAAAATGGTCATTGTAAATTCTTGACTCTGTGAGAAGATTTTCACAAACTATCCTCAGTCATAAGACCATGATAACAGCCGTCTTTGAACCTCTCTGACAGAACGACATACCGATTAATCTTTGTGAATCATGGAGATGAGACTTAGATTAGGCTCTTTCTCTGTACCCGAGTGCCTGTAAGATATATAGACACAGAGAGCAGGCATGCTCACTCTGGGCATGCACTGAGCTGGTAACTGCACTGGGAAAATCACAGTGACTTATGGTGTGTTTGTCCAGCAGCATGACCCTAGCTTTCTCTGAGTGCAGCAGGACTGTGAAACCAGAAGCCCTAAATGTCCTATAAATAGCTCTCATCGATCTTCCTCCCCATGCACTCTGGCCAGACATGGATAAACTTAGACAGAGAAAGGGTTTAATTGAAGGAAAATAAATGCTTCACTGCAGGATGTGCAGGGCAGGGAGATACAGTGGCTCGATTACTTCTCTAAGCGGCCCGTGCTGTTCTGTGTGACATATGAGGTCTCGTTTCACACGTTGAAATGACAGGACACTGTCTTCCTGTAAGATGTTTCCTTTTTCTGTGCTCCTACTCCTGTCTGTCCCCTCAACAGCCTGTAACAATAAATCAATTACAACACTGTCACGGACATTAGGCGTTCGTTGACAACAGACATACTCAATGAGTTAGGGTGTGCGTGAGGTGCGTTTGCGCAGTGGCTGTCCTTTGATGGAAAGGCAGACTTGAGTAAGACACAGGAGGAGAACCAAATACATTACAATATAGAGCAAGACAGAAGAAGGGAGGGAGGGAGGGAGGCGTGACGCACCAAGGACAAAATGCCACTTCAGTGGGATGAGGTTGATTGTGCTGTGTTTATGTGCGCATGCCTCTGCATACATAAACCCTTTTCTCTCAATGTCACCGTATGTGTTGTATGTTCCAAGCTGTGACAGAGAGTTTGCCTTCAGGAACAACCTATTTGAGAAGATGAGGCACTCAGATTAACTAATTTCTTTTAAATCAATAGTTTTTGATATCTTTGTTTTGTCCCTTAAAATCAGTAACTAGCCTGTGTCTTTTTCTACTTCTGTTTTTTATTTATTTTCATTACATTATTTGCTCTGCAGTGACATTGTCTCTTTAGTTTATCTTTGACTTTTATTGATATTGGCATTTGTTTTTTTAAATGTTGTGGCTTTGCCCTTGTCTTTCTCTTGTTTCTCTTGCTTAGTATTCTGGTTTTTGCTGTATTTGTAAACTTGTGTTTTTGAAGATAACTTATAAATAAAATTATGTTTTGAAGGGGAGCCAGTGCCATATATATATCTTGAAGCAGCATGTGTGTCCCCTTCATGTCTCCTTCGCTCCACTGATGTTATCTATTAAAGCCAAAAATGCCCAAAATATGACAACGAAACTAGGTCAATGATATACTACCACCGTGTTCCATGAAATGTCTTGAAATCAGATACCTTTTAATAATATAAATATCATGAATCCAAGAGCATTAATCATTTAACACTGTATACTGTCTATGAGTAGAGTTGGGCTTGTGATGTTAAATGTATAAAGCATTTACCTGCATTGATTCTGTTGTATTTGTTTGCGTCTGTCAGGACACAGCATCGCTGTGCTCCCAGAGGGGAGGCATCATGAAGCAGGGCTGGCTACAGAAAGCCAACATCAACAGCAGTCTGTCTGTCTCGATGAGGGTGAGTCACCGCCAGACCTCCTGATCTGTCATTCACACAACATTATGGCAACAAATGAAGCAACAGAACAGCACAGCAACAGCAGCATGTCCGTGCAGTGTAACGGACTGAGCGGAATTTAAAAATCAGTGCTTTGTTTACCCAGAAAGTGAGAATGTATCAACAATGTCCTGGTGCCTGGTGACAAAATAACTCGACTAAACTGAATTGAGCAACCCAACTAAATAGGGCTGAAACTAGCATCAGCATCAGGAATGTACATTTCTCTGTTAATAACTTATTACAAGCTGTTAAGACATGCATCTGTCTGACTCAGGTGTTCAAAAGGAGGTACTTCTACTTGTCCCAGCTGCCTGACGGCTCCTACATCCTCAACTCCTACAAGGATGAGAAGAACTGTAAGGATACCAAAGGCTCCATCTACCTGGACTCGTGCATAGATGTCGTTCAGGTATGCAGGGGTATAAAAGATGAAGCAAACATCATGTATACTCACAACCTATTTATTTAACTAAAAATCTAGACCACTTTTTGAAGGTGAAAATCAGTGTATTTGGATAGTACGTTTTTAGTACTTTAATATTTGATAATCCAGGTGCAAATCTTCACAGTTTAGTGTAAAGTGTTGAAATTCTATATGTTGTGATAAAAATTGGCACATCTGCCTTTCTGGTCAAAGACCAGATAGTGCGTTCAAATTTAGTCCACTCGTGCTTCACTGATACATCACCCTCTTGTCTGCGAGTGCGAGGCTTGTTGTCCTAGACTCCTCTCTGTTTAGACTCCTCTAAAGCTGAAATAGTAAAGCCCCACACACACACACACTCTCTCTGGGGGCTTTTTTTTGTTCCAATTGAAGATAATTACTACATTCCACTGACATGGACACAAAAGTCTAGTCCTTACAGATATTGAGGAATAGTGGCTGCTGGCTAATAGTGCAGACTCCTACTTTATTCAGGCCTGCAGTGACTGACAGGCCTGCCAGGAACCTCTCAGTTTGATGAACACCCTCAGGAGATGACTGGGCAGAGGAAGGGGACTCATTCTGCCTAATGGGTTTAATACGAAAGCTTGTGTTTGACATTCCAAACAGGATTTGCTTCATATTTCAGATTTATTTAAGAAATTAGTTCAGAATGGGACATTTTGTTACAGACTTTGTTCTGAAATACTCATTATTACAGAGCAATTGCAGCGAATAGTGCATTTTAAAAGTAAAATGTTTTTCTCATTATCTAATTTTGTTTACATCAAATTCTAAATGTCCCGTAGCTCTCTGCTGATTACCAGAAAAAAATGGATTACATTTTATCCATTGTTGGCTCTTGAAGTGATATAAAATGATTTCCTTCTTCAGAGCCCAAAGATGCGCCGTAATGGCTTTGAGCTGAAGATGCAAGACCGCTACAGCCACTTCTTGGCTGCAGACAGTGAAGCAGAGATGGAAGAATGGGTGGTGACGCTGAAACAGGCTCTGCAGAGCAGCACCGAGGCCGGCCAAGACAGGAGGAACGGCACTGAGTCACTGGAGTGTGTCTTGGGTTAGTTACAGTACCTACATCTGAATTCTACAGTTGCGTGGAAAAAAAAAACATATTCACATCCTCTCTCAGTCAGCCCATTATTGAAAGTTATTGAAAGTTTTCTATACGGTCAGTTAGCTATGATGGTAGTAATAATATGTCTGGGCATAACCTCTGAGTCTCTTTTAATGGTATAGCGGTTTACAGTAATCCCTGTCCTTAGCAGTGGATGGAGTCCAAAGCTCTGTTCTGGAGTCTGGGCCCCATGCTAATAGCTTCCATATTACAATGATACACAGGCAATAAATAGAGTTTAACACTACACACTATGCATTAACATAACAGTAACACAGTAGTTGATGTCAGAAGTAGAGTAGAAGTGAAATGTGTTCACATAAACTGTAAATCCTTCAAAAATATGTTTTCACTGTGCAGTTAGAAGTGCAAGAATCTGAAGATGATTTGTTTAATTTGCTCTTTAGTTTCAATTCTTACCCAGAGTGTGTTTCTTCAGTGAGAAGTTTAAGTAAACTGTGGACTTTTGTTGCCTGTTCTGAGCCGTGGAAGAGTTCCAGCCGTTCTGTGCAGTTTGTTGCCAGCATCCTTGGAGCATCTTTTTTTTCTTAACTACTGTAATAATACGCTCTCTGTAGAAAATTCCACTGAAACCCGATAGATTTAGTTTGCTCACAAATCTAAAAAGATGCTGATGAGACTCTGGGAGACCATCCAGAAAGTTGGAGGTGCAGTTGGAGTTCACTCAGTCCATTATGATTTCCACAGCCTGTCAGCAGAATGGTTAATGCCCTCTTCTTAATTTGGCCAAGAGACTAAAAGATACCAGCTTGAGTACAGCAGGAACCATGAAATTCATCAGGGAAGCATTTGTTCAATGCTACTGCGAATCATGCGCCCGTTCATTTGATATCCCAATATAGTTCAAACAGCAGCAGTGCTATTTGTTGACAGACTGTCTCTCGTTCATTCTTCATTCGTATGCATGTGATCGCTGTCCTGTCCCTGTCCAGATGATGACACGACCAGTCAAGGGAAAGGTGAGAGCCTGCTGGAGAGTCTGGGCAGGAGCCTACATCCTGAACTCATGAAGGTATAAAGGATTGGGGAGTGGGAGGTTAATATGTTGGGAATGCTCAGTTAGCATCCTAACTATTGTTGTCCTCTTTTCTTTTTTTGTGTTATTAAATCATCATGACTGTATGTAGGAATGGTTGTAGTCTACTTACCTACATTCTTTTAAATGGGAACATCGTCATTTTCTAGAAAGAAGACCTGAAACTAGCAATTGAGGTTTGTAATTGCTCTAGAAAATGTTTATTGACCTTGTAAATCAAGTAAGAAGTACACTAAGTTTCCCATAGACCTCCATTCAATAGGAGTTCTTATTGCATCAGTGGAGTCACCCCCTGGTGGCTAACTGCTACTTCCCTCCCACTTCCTGGGCTTCACTTTTCAAACTGTGAGACTACATCTATTTTTATACACAGTCTGTTGTAACTACCTCCTACATTTTTCAGCTGATTTGAAAAATTCATACATCAAAAAGTTTGGCTTGTTTATTCATTCACACTCACCAGCTGCATTACTAAAATACACGACTGTTATCGTGTTTCAAAATGATTTATTCTTAGTGTATATATTTTGTGACTCTAGCCGTCAGCATTCAAGTACTTTTTGTGTGTCCATTGCCTCACAACCAGTACAAATGGCAGTAACAGTAACTATATGTGTGTATAATAATATAATATTATGTACAATTGTCTTGATAAAGGAAGAGCAAGACTTTTGTTGATCTCAGTATCTGTTGAAGCTTGAGAACAGCGCTGTGCTCTCCACAGAGACTGTGCTGCTTTAATACGTCTATAAACCCAGAGCTACATGCAGACAACAAAGCCCTCTGTGCCTCGTGCTGCTGTTTTCCCTCTGTTTGCTCTGGGCCACTCCAGCACAGCTTTTCCCGCCCCATGCATAAGATCAGTCAGGTTTAGCTGCAGGCTGGACACAGTGAAAGCAAAAACAAGGGGAGAGGAGAAGTGGGCAAGGAGATGGAGTAGGGCTCGTATCGTGACCCGAGGGCTTGATTTGTTCATCCCCATTAGATTCCTTTCTTCCTCCCTTTGTCTGGGTCTGTAGGTTTGTCTGTTTATCTTTCAGTATTTTCATCTGAATTGCTGTCTGTGTTGGTTTATATATCATACAGAGGATGTTATATCAAACATCCTCTGTATCCCTGTAATGTGCAATTTTTATTTCATAAAATTGGTATTGAAAAATTTATCATCCAGGAATCAATACTGAAGTCCAGACATCAACATTGATACCACATTGAAAATGTCCAATCAATACCCAGCCCTAAACATTTGTGACTAATGAAAAAAAATGATTAATGACTAAAATGACGTACCGTTAGACATTTTATTGACATAATTACATCTTATTTCTCATGATTTCTTGTGCCTGTAGTATGCCAGGGAAACTGACCAGCTCAACAAGCTCAACAGGAATGAAGTCAGACAAAAGCTTTTCTCTCTGGATCCTGAGACACAGGTATAGAAGACGCCTCTTGAAACACATGAATGTCCTATGATTTATTTATTTCAGTATTGATTCAAACTGTTTGATCTCTCCACCCTTTCCCTCCATTTATGTTGTCTCCTCCCCCCATTATCTCCTTCCTCTTTCTACTTGTCCACACTCTCTCCTCTGGGTCAACCTTCTTTTTTTCGTTTCTTGTTGTTGTTTTACCCTCCTGCCTTCATGGCTTGCTTTGTTCCTCTCCTCCTTCCTCTCCCGTCTCATATCCAGAGGCTGGACTTCTCAGGCATCGAGCCTGATGTGAAGCCATTCGAGGAGCGCTTTGGCCGACGTATTATGGTCAGCTGCCACGACTTGACCTTCAGTCTGCAGGGCTGCGTTAGTGAGAAGGGAGACAGCGTTCTCACCAATGTATGTCACACTTTCATTTTATGTCCTGTTTTTACTCTATAACTCTAATTATTTCTGTGTTTTTATTAGGACTGGATCGTGATATCATGATATAACTTTATTCAATGTTAGTGTTTTGCTCTAAAGTGTAAAATATTTTTACTTTTTAAAACATTTTTGGTCGTTTTCTGTCCGTGAACATGCTAAAACCATGTTTATAGACAGCTTGATATTTTAAATTTTCACTCACAAGCCGGAATCAATCTTTAATCATTTGAAATGTATCATGATCATTATTGATACTGACTTACTTTAAAATGTTTTATCATGACAATCAGGCCACCTGTCGATCTGTTCAGGCATATTTATAATAAACCGAGCCCTAAAAGCTTTAACCTTCAATAGGTGACCATATCACTTTGTCGTCATCTCTGTGATTAGAAACACTTCTCCTCCCTAACTGATTTTGTTTAAGTGCACTTCAACAAACTGAGCCAAAACACAAAGTTTTCCTTTACACACCAATGATCCTTCACTTTCCTCACTCTCTATTGTCCCAGTTATAATTCTGTACTTTCATAATTCATGCTTGCTACTCTGCAAGAGCAATAAGTAATCTGAACAAAATATGAAATTAAAGCTCTGTATGTTTGTCAAAGCATCTCAATTAGTTTATCATTATATGAGCTGTAAGTTAAGGTTTTATACAAATGATGTCTGATGAATGCAAAAATGTGCCGTTAAGAGCATGTGCACGCTTTGTCTTTGTCAGAGTGGATGCCTGTAGTAGTCATAAAACCCTCTTCTGGTTACTGCTGCATTAGAGGGGTTGTAGGAAGATAAAAGTGACTCATATTTGTGGTTTGGATGCAGCCCACTGCCTCTCTGTCTTTCCCTCCACTTCTTGCTTCCCTCTTTTCTTCCACAGTATCAGACAGGTTTACTGTTTACTGGACGACTAGAGGCTTGTCATGCAGGAATCATTCATCCTGGCATTCAGAGATGTGTGGTGCTCTGTTACAGCAAGGCCAACACATGTTGCCAAACTATCAATCAACTATCAGAACTAAGGGAGTGTCTGTGTGTATACAACAGCAGTGCTGTGCTGATAGTATTGCTTGACAGAGCCTGTTTTCAGATGAAGATTGCACTGTAGATTTAACTTAATCTTTCTCAATACTTCAGCAAATATGTGATGAGCAAGTAAGCTTGGGGTCATCCAGCGTTCTTCTGGACCTGCAGATGTACTGAAGTGTTACAGACCTCTAACAACATCTCTCTGCTGAACCCCAGGTGGAACCGTTCTTCATCAGCTTAGCTCTCTTCGATGTCTCAAAGAGCTGTAAGATCTCGGCTGACTTCCACGTTGACCTGAACCCGCCCTGTGTCAGGGAGATGCTGACCGACACCTCGGCCCAGCTGTCTCCTTCCTCAGACTCAGATGGTGGAGGAGGAGGGGGAGCCAGTGAAGGAGGAGCGGGAGGAGAACTAATGGTGAATGGAGACTCTGGAAAAGGCAACGGTCTCCCTGTTTTTCAGAGAGTGTCAGAGGCTCTGCTGCGCTTCCCCACACAGGTAGAAACTTGATTGTCTGATTGAGGAAATGATTTAATTTGAGTCACTCCGCTGTTCAGGACTGGGTGGGAAATCTGAATCACTGTTTGAATAGATCAAGGTGTGTGAAAATCACAATAGAAAATCAGTAATAGAAATGGAAAATGTAATGGAAATCAGTAATAGAGTGAGTTTAGTGATTCTGTTGATAGAAATGTCCAAGACAAACCTCACTGCAATGATGATTTTTGAACAATTTCTCAGAGCTATGCTTTGCTGTTTTTCCTGAGATTGATTTGTGTGGTGTCATAACATCCAATCACAAACAAAAGCCACATGGACTCTGCTGCTGTAGCTGGCTTATTAGACAGAGATCTGGCAGCTCTCTCATCCTGTTGGGTTAGAGGATTTTTGCTGATTCGTATCTTTTGAAAGCAGCCTTTTGCTCCAGTGTTTATGACAGTTGGACCACATGAAAACGCAAGCTAAATGAGCAATAGTCCAGTCTGATTTTTGCTTTTTGTTTTTTGTTTATTTCTGCAGAGGATGTTATGTTTTTACCCATGTCTGATAGTTTCTTTGTTCATTTATATGCTTGTTGAAAGGTGGAGTATGTGAGGAAGCCATTATGTTGATGCAAATCAAGTAAAAGGGGAAGTCAATGATTATATTTTTAATCATTTTGTGGAGTTTAATGAGTTTGGGTGATCAATTTCTCAAGAAAAATGGCTTTAAAACCATGAATTAGTTGTAACTCTAAATATACTTTATCAAACATTAAAAAATACACCAGATATCATCAATAATGAAAGGCAACCACTGTATTTTAACACAGGGCATTGACAGCTTGAGTGCAGCGATCATATTTTTCAGGGTAGATGTTTTCTTTTGTTTCACTTTGTTATATTGACAGGAAACACCTGTGTTGTGTTCTCAAATGTATTTCGAAACAGACCAAGTAAATGCGTGAACACAAATACAAATGTATGTAGCTTATACAGTATGTTTGTTTTACACCCTCCACCTTTATCAGCTTGAAATTTGAAATTTCTCCTGACTTGCTTGGCTCAGTGAGGTGAGTCTGTAACACTGCTCTCACTGCAGCTGGCCTGGGTGGGACAGGGTTTAAGTGAGCACTTGCTGGATTCCGTGCTCCCCTCTCACACATCAGAGGACTCTGGATGACTCTGGATGACACAGTGATGACCTAGTGATGGAGCTCTTTACTTAGAGAACATGATAATAGTTTTCACGTGATTGTAGTTTTTCCAGATGGCGAGGCTGTCTCCAGACAAAGCTTGGCCCACGTCCAGCCTTTAATTTTTTTTATTTTTTAAAGACAATCCACATGAGAGAACTAAGTTTAGCTCTTTCAGCTGGCATTTGCAAGTGATTTCAGACCTCTGTGGTTTTCCAGTTTTCTTATGTGAGTTCAAGGCTTGGTGATGTATAGCTTCATGTCTAGTCACCTCTTTTCCCTGCACTTTAGGTTGAGTTTATTTCAGGAAGAATAAAACCATGTGTGAGCTTTAAGTGCAGCTCAGGCCTTGTGGAAACTCCTGTGTGTTCTGTAAAGTGAGCCCCACGCAAACAGTGTCCCTCACCTCCGGCTGCTGGACCTGCTAATACAGATGTTAGTTTAACAGATGGAAACTAGGGCTAACACTTGATCATTTTCACAGTTTGAAACAGCAAGGCATCAGTGAAATGGTTATTTTTTTGATTGTTTGCCGTTAAATGCCCATTTTAAAAAGCAATATATACTTTTAACTTGGAACATAGTAATTAATATTTTGGTGGTATCTTGTGTGGTAATCCTCAATGCTGTTTCAAATCCGTAACAGTAAATGTTGAAGTTATATCACAAGTCAAATTGCAATGGCAATACAATCGCAATAGGGTTCAGTTCTATTGGAAAGCGAGAAAACGTAGAAGGTGAGGGAGTGAGTTGTGGGAAGTCAGTCTGAGCAGAAGCAGTATTTGTAGTTGAGAATCCAGTGAGAGGTCTGTTATATGGGGGCAGTTTAAAGGCTTCAGATATAAATTTAAATAACTTCCACATGTCTAATCTCAATTTACTTAATGTCATGCAGTGCTGGCCCACATCTTTGAAAGTTTCTCACCAGCAGAACACACACATTATGCACACAAACACATGCATACAAACATAGCAGGTTCTACCTCTGTGATTAGTGGCCTGGTATAGCTCAGCTGACCAAAGTTTAATTTAGGTACCCTTCTGGGTGTGGTCCAAGGACGGGCCTCCACTTGTTATATATCTCTCCACTACATCACCAGCTCTCTGGAGGCCAAAGCCTCTGCGTCAGTCAATTACATAACTTGCAAATCTAATACATTCATTCATCTACAACTACTGCCAGTCAGCTTATCTGGTTATGTAAAACGATTGACTGAAGAAGACGTTTTCTGCTAAGTATGGAAAATGTATGGTGATGTCTTGTTTCAACAAACCACAATGTCAGTGATTGGAGTCAGATGCAGTTCCGTGTGGTTTGTATTTAACTGATTAAAACTTGTGGAGATCAGTGAATGAGGGCGGATAGAGTGTGTGTCTGTGTGACTGTCTGGCACCATTATATCCCCTTCTTAGATGTGTATCATTAATGTGCTGTTATGCTATGTCTGCATCTATTTTGATTTAAAGCTGCATTAGCCTCTGAGAAGTGCTACAACTCACTCAGTAGTGCCACTCAGCTGAATTTTTTTATGGTTTCCTTTATGGAAAATGACTTCCTGTTACTTCTGTTTATATTTTTTATTTCCCTCTTGTATTTTTATTTGAGTTTTAATATCGGCCACATTGCCTTGTCTGTATGTACTTTCTGTCTGTTTGTATGAAATGACACCCAGTTTAAAGACAACCTCATCTCATCAGACCAGAAATAGACACGAGCCTCATGCGGTTTTCCTGTATCGGTTTAGCTAACAGCAGCCACTTCCCCTGCACTTACCTTGTACAGAAGTTTGAGTTGAACCGTTCAAGTACCAAACAGTTTTGATGAGTGGTTTCTTTTCATGTATGTATTTTCTGTGGGAAGATGCAAATCAAATCATAATCACAGATCTTTTTTCAAATCAGTATCATCGCAATCCTACTCTAATCATCCTCCTCTCCATGTGCCCCTCTGTCTTCCAGGGAATATTTTCAGTAACCAACCCTCATGCAGACATCTTCCTGGTGGCCCGCGTGGAGAAGGTGTTACAGAATGGCATCACCCACTGCGCCGAGCCGTACATTAAGACATCAGACGTCAACAAGGTCTACTGCCTTTGCTTTTTACCTCAAGCGCAAGTCGAAATCAGCATTGAGCTTCATATTGGTTAAACATTTCTGTTCTCCACAGACTGCTCAGAAGGTGCTCAAAGCTGCCAAGCAGACATGCCAGCGCTTGGGCCAGTACAGGATGCCGTTTGCCTGGGCTGCCAAGTAAGACAGGGATAAACATTATCCAGTATTTAATCTGTTTGGATTCATCTTTGGAATGGCTACATTTATTATTATGTCAGCATAAATTGATATTATTGAACTGCAGTGTTGACCTGGTCAGATCAACATTTCAGTCAGTTAACAAAAGCACTGATGCAGTAAATGCATATAATATGTAACATTTCTACATTACAACAAAACAATTTTCTTTTTCAATATCTAAAAGAAATTGAGACTTATGTTGTATATGTTGTCAATGAGCAGTGTTGTCATGGACTGTCTTGCCATTTAGTTGTGTCATCATTTACCATCTCTGCTGTAACTTCCAAGGCAAACACCCTGCACAGCGTCTGACTGAGAAAGGAACTAATTAGCAATACTTGTGTTAGCCAGTGTGCGGTTTTGTTTTTATTGTGTTTATTTGTCATTATTTAATCACAACTACTCATTACCATTTGCTGCAGTTTCTGCTGCTAAAACTTTCCATGAAATTCAAAGAGGAAACAAATAAGCCACTTCCCGACCACATTTGATATAAAGCCTTAATCTCTGATTGAAAATGTGAAGAGTGTGTAACTTGCATGATGTAGCCATTAAAGCCAGGTGTGTGTGTTTCCAGGCAGGTGTTCAAAGATGCTCAGGGCAGCCTGGACATGGATGGGAAGTTTTCTCCACTCTACCGCCAAGACAGCAGCAAAATATCCACAGATGACATCATCAAGCTGCTGGCTGACATCAGGAAGTGAGTCATCACCTCTCTTTTACTATTTCAGCCATTACATTGTAACTGGATGTGCATTTTTATGCCTTTTCAAAGTTTATATGTGGACGTTGTATCGTCTTCTTATGTAGATTCTCTTTTTTTACTCTTAAGACCAGAGAAGAGCAAACTTCAGACAATCCCCGGACAACTGAATGTCACCATTGAATGTGTTCCGCCTGACATCTCAAGTATGTTGTCACACTCCCCTTATCCTAACATTTGTCTCTCAATCTGTAACAGTGGGTACACTTAGAGGTAATGTCCCTGCCTTTAAAACACACCAACCACTGCACAATGTAAATAAAGCAGCTGTCATGTATCAGGGAAGACTCAATACCACTTGTTTGTGTCCGATACTGATATCACAGTCTTGAATTTCTACTGATACCGATACCAGGCTGATAATCCTTTAGTACGTAGTATGTAGCCTGAGTTAATGAAGCATTTACACTTCACATTCAGGGTTTACAGATCCCTACATTACATTACACATTCATTACACACATTCATTGTAATGTAAAGTCTTGTCTTATAAATACTCTGCCTTAATAGCTAAAATAATACACTTGAGCTTCTTCATCACTAAGGTGACGGACAAACAATACTAATAAGTGTCAATGACCAACCCTGTGGTTTGGTCATTGGTTTCTCATGAAACAGTAACTGAAACTCTTGTCTTTTGGGTCACAACAGCAAAGGGTATAAACAGGAAGGAAAGGGGGAAGCTTTTTTCTTGTGTTTTTGCTTTTATGTTTGATCGACTACTTGGCTTCAGAGTTGCCATTTTGTGGTATTATGTTTGAAGGTATGATGTAGGAAAAAGCCAGCATCCCATATTAATTGAAGCAGCTTAGATGCCTTGCATTGAGTGTGATTCCAGTGTTGTCAATATCAATATGTGTGGTCACTTTTGTTATGCTCAGGAGTAATGACTCTAAACTGGCTCCTTGGAGAGGTAAAAGAAACAGGAAGTCATCAACAGGCATTTGGTTCCCTAACTTGTGCGCTGTCTCCCCCAGATACAGTCACTTCCTCCTACATTCCTGTCAAACCTTTTGAGGAAGGCTGTGAGCGAGTGTCAGTGGAGGTGGAAGAGTTCCTCCCTGAGGAGGCCAAGTACAACTACCCCTTCACCACCTACAAGAACCAGCTCTACATCTATCCCCTACAGCTCAAATACGACAACCAGAAGACCTTCACCAAGGTGTGTGACTCCTAATGAAGCTGGAGAGAAGATGTGGTTACTGCTCTGTTGTTTGCAGTGACTAACCGATATTTTTCCTCAACAACAGGCCAGAAACATCGCCGTCTGCATCCAGTTCAAAGATTCAGATGAAGAAGGTGCAGTACCTTTAAAGGTGAGTTGTACAAACTGTACATTGTAGCGTGTAGGCTACTGTGTGATAGTGATGCACAGATTTTAACTTGTTAATGAGGAATGTGTTCATCGGTCAGTTGCTTGAAGGTATATGTCATTTTTAAATGAGTCTAGATCAGCTAATCACTATGAAGTGAATTATTTTAAAACAATCAATTTAAAGGAACTCAAGAGGATGAATGGTTGAGGTAATGAAACAGTCATTCACTATATTCTCAGCTGGTTTGTAGGAGCCTGGTGTGAATCACCCATAGATAGGAAAAGAAGTCTTAAACATGATGAGCTGTGCTTTTTATTGCGTTTCACAAATTGGCAGTCAGAGTAAAGCTGTGGGGCCAGAAAAGGAGAAAGGAAAAGCACAGAGAAGCTGGTTATTATAGCTGGCAGGAGAAGATAATGAATGGTCACTCTTTTTTTCTCTCTTCTCTTCCTCTCAGTTTCTCTCTGGCCGCACACTTCAAATATTTGTGGGTGGAAACATTCATTTAAGTACGACGGATTGTTTTTCTTCTCACTTTTTCAGGGAAAGAGTGAGGAAAAGAGATATTCTTACACTTCAGCCCCACAAAACATTTGCACTTGACGCTCAGGATTGAGACAGTCCAGACAGACAGATCAGCATTCAGTCATGTGTATCATTACACACTCATACGTGCATGCACAGGCTTCCATAGGTACTTCCATAGACCTACCTATGGAAGTAGGTCTCTACCATTGATTCAAGTACAGAGAGGCAAAAAAACAGCGAGCAGCAGAACCATCAGCTCACCTATGAGCAGATGTAATCACAGTTAGCGGAAGCTCCAGGAGATTCTGGGTTTCACATAAGACACAGATCTGACTGAGAGGAAATTCTTTTAAGTCTTTGGGGAACAGCGACAAGAAAGTTGAAAAAAATAGGATTGTTCCAAGTAAGTTGAAAAATAAATTGCTGAGCTGTCAAACCTATACTGATGAACTCAGGTTTGATTTATTCAAAGATGGGTTTACCTGTAATACTTGAAGTGGTGACAAGCTCTACCACTGCAACCAGTAGAAATGGTTTTTAGTCCTGTGTGGCATAGTACATGTATGAACAGGACAGTTTTGACCGATAAGATTCCAGACATCTCGTCCTGAGTTACAATTCAGCCCTCATCCTGCTTCATGTAATCAAGACTCCCATCAGCCCTCCATTCACAGCTTCTCTGTTGTGTTGGTACCTTGATGTCTGTAGTCCCAAATCGTTGCTGAAATCTTCGCACAGGCCCTGTCCCCTCTCAGAGCCTCTTGCGTTCACCAGGTTCCCCCTGCAGAGGCTCCAGCTGTTTTTCTGATCCCGGCTCCTATCAGTCTCAATTTTAATCACTTGGCTCCAGAACTCTGTCCTTCCTCTGGCCGGCACTGCTCATTATTGTTCATTAGAGGCGACTGCATTGGTAGCATCCTAATCATCCTAATTGTTTCCCCATTGTTTTTAGAAATATCATGTGCTTGACTTTGCTTTTTATCAGCTTATTTCTTTCCCACAGAGGCTCCTCTTGCAGTGACACCAAACACATTGGCTGTGCAATGTTTTAGGATACATTCATAATTGATCCCACGTTTGTAACCACTAATGTCTTTAGTTGCCATGTGGAAAGAAAGGCTCATTATTTATGTCACCACATGTGGAATTAAAGTTCTGTAATTGTTGTGTTTGTTGATTTTCTGTCATCAACATCCAGTGCTGAACAACAGTTATCGGTTAAATATCCATATCTTTTTTCTTTCTTTTTTCTTACACTGAAGCCCTTCTTGTCTAGACACATACCGTTTGTGATCATTTTTGGTTCCACTCTCTTGTTTATAGTTTTGTTTAAACTGTTGTTGCTTCAAAGGTGCATGTGATGAAGGCCTCAATCACTCGCCATAACATACCATATTTTTTCTCTAAATATTATCAGTGACCACAGATTGCTGAGCACTTACTCACTGCTGCGCCCTAACATCAAAAAGCCAGAGATGAATGAATGAATGAATATTTGCTTTCAGTGCATCTATGGCAAACCGGTGGATTCGCTCTCCACAAGCAGCACCTATGCAGCCGTCCTGCACCACAATCAGAGCCCGGAGTTCTATGACGAGGTGAGAGGACCCGTGCGCGATCTCGACCTCATTTATATTCACTAGTATGAAAGTATAATCTCAAGTTTTACAGGCATGTGGCTTATTCCATGTGTTCAATAAAAGCTGTAGTTACAGTGTTCATCTGGTTTTTGAGAATGATGAGAAGTGCATCTGCAAAAACAGTAACTTCTGACTGCTCTTTTTTCTCAAAACACTCTTAAACCGTACACCTTTGCACAGTGTGTTCAGTGCTCAAATTCCTCACCGCGATAATCCCATAAAACTGTCTCGGGGTTGAGCTGGGATCTCACACTTGACTGGTCAAGCAGTCGTCCTCACACACACACAGAAAAACAGGAGCAACTAAAAATGGGGGTTATGGCCAGGACAGTGTTAAAGTTGGAACAGAGTTTGGTCCATATGGTCCTGATGTCAAACAGATTAGGATTTCTAGAGTCCCCACATAGACCCACATGTGGGCTTGTACGCAGTGGGATGTTCACTGGGACTTACTGTATTTCCACATGCTTCAGCTTCCAGTCACATAAGGAGAATGACTGCAAATGCAAAACACTAACGTTTAAACCTATAGCATTTTTTTTGTTGTTGTTGTCAAATGTCTTTGAGTGCAATATTTTATTGTGTAATATTTGCATTCTGAGATGTATCTCTTTAATTAATAATTGAAAGAGTAGAATAACATTTTTACTTAACAACAATGAAGTGACACATATCCTCATAGTCATTCATGGCATTCTCACAAAACTCGCTGCATGATTAATCTGTATTTGTGGAGAATGAGCTAAGCTGCTTTTCCAGAGTGTGTGTCATTTTCTGTGAGAAAATCTGTGAGCCAAATAACAGGGGAATACATTTCTTTGAAATGTCTGCCCCCTTGTGGATACACTTCTAATATACACACTATTTAGGAGAATATCGTATATAAAGGTTGTTTGTTATTGATATTTGTTCCAGCATTTGTATAAGGAATAGCACGGTGGTAATATAATGACATCTGTGTGCAGGTAAAGATCGAACTGCCAGTTCATGTCCATGAGAAGCATCACATCCTCTTCACCTTTTACCACATCAGTTGTGAGTCCAGCAGCAAGGCCAGCAGCAAGAAGAGGGAGGGAGTGGAGTCACTGGGTAAAATTGTTGGTTTCTTGTGTCCTACCGTATTTACCAATGTGTAAATATGAATGTAGATTTCTTAAATAAAAACAAATGTCTAGGATATCACGGTCAAGCTTATCAGAAGTTATCTTTTTTTTCCCAGTGGGTTATTCCTGGATGTCTTTACTAAAAGACGGGCGAATGCAGTCACTGGAACTTCAGCTCTCTGTAGCTGCCACTCTGCCCGCTGGATACCTGTGCCAGGATACCCGGAAGGTAGAACCATGGCTTCTCACACTAAAACCCAAGCACTACGTTTTTAATGCCAAAGGAAATTAATGCAACACACATGAAAGACACTAAAGATATGTCAGGATAAAAGTGTTCCTGGTCATTTCACTGAAACGAGTACTTAAGCATGTCCTCCTCCTCCTTTCTGAACAGTCCCAACCGGATATCAAATGGGTGGAGAATGCCAAGACGTTGTTCAAAGTGAGGACCCATGTAGCGTCAACAATATATGCTCAGGTACATTTTTGATTCTGCTTATGTTCTTCACCCTCTCACGCACATGTTAAGAGTGCACAAAGGCAGCTCATTGAGATGCAGTGTGTCTCTTTGTGTTTGTGTCTATATGATGTTGATTTTGATAAATTCATCCACAGGACCTGCATCTACAAAATTTCTTCCAGCACTGCCAGCTGATGAGGACAACATCGGAGGGCAACCCAGCTGAACTTATCAAATACCTGAAGGTGAGATGCTGAGAGGCAGTGCACAGGGAATAATTTAAGATGCCTTTTCAGATATTCATCATTAACAGTCAGGCACAGGCTCATTGACAGCTTATTCATTTATTGAATATGTCTCAACTGTGAACGGCTGACATCACGTGCTGTGTGACCCACTTTAGCTCTCAAGAAGATGCATTTTGATCATTTGATTTTCATAGCATTGGACTAAATATGCACCTCAGGCAAAGGTCTTGTTTTATCCAGGCAGCCATCTTGTACCACAATGTTTCTACAACAGCCAGAATGTACATTTTACATTTTGAAGCAGAAGCTTACTATGCAAACAAAGAAGAACAAAATCTTTTTTTGCAATGAGGAGGCCACCGAAGTTCTCTAAAGAGCTTGGGAAAGGGAGGGGTGAGCGGATGTCACTCATTCTTACACACTTGATGTTTAAATCAAAGTAAAACGTGCAGTATTCATGGATTAAATCATAAGTCCTGCTAGTAACGTTTTCCTGAGGAGCCTAAACGAACAGAAAATTATCAAATAATCCTAAATAGATCACCATTGTTCTGCCAGACCCATCTTTTTTCCCTCTTCCTCGATCATTCAGTGCCTACATGCCATGGAGACCCATGTCATCATCAACTTCCTTCCAACGGTGTTGATGCAGCTGTTTGAGGTGCTCACGGCCGCCAGTAAAGAAGCCCATGAAATTGCTGTCAACTCGCTGCGGTCAGTTGTTTTCTCGCGTAAAATTCGGTTTGACTTTCTCTTTACTATGTATCGGAATGCTCACATTGGATCATTTCTCTGCTCAATGCTTTCAGTGTGATTATACACATAGTTTCCAGATGTCACGAGGAAGGACTGGAACACTACTTGCGCTCTTTTGTCAAGGTAACCTACTGGTAACAACACTGGGGGGGTTTGAATAATCCAAGTATTCAATCTAGATTTCAGATTTATTTGTTTGCAATTTATGGTATAGAGTCAGAAATACCTCCAAATGCCCTTTTCAGGTGCTTTGTTGTCGTGATTGTCAGCTCAAAAGGAAATTATTGTTTGTGTCCTCCATTGCCACCACAAAACAACGTTACATCACTATTGTCTTTTTCGATTAGCCAAATGGCAAGGATGCAGGGCAAGCTTGGTAAATGCTTCAAACTGAGATCTATTTTGAAGTCAAACAGTTGATTTTGAATTTTCACCTACATCTGCACGTAAGACTTGCATTAATGTATGCCCCAAGTTAGAGAGATCCAAATTGAAATGATATTGAATTGGAAATCAAACTGAATTCAGGAAATCGGCAGCGATAACCAGCCCTGTGAAACACATGCTGTATCCTGATCTTGGATTTGATATAAAGGGATTTTTAGGGAAATTTATTGTTTGTGTATGAAACTGTTTCTTTTTCTTCTGTCCTCAGTATGTGTTTGTGACCAACAACTCTCCGTCAGGAAACTCGCCGACCACTCATGAGCTGCTCGCCACCTCAGTCACAGCCATCCTCAAGCACACAGCTGATTTCAACACCAGCAATAAACTGCTCAAGGTGTGGATCTGCATGAGTTTCCTTGTAGTACCAACACTGAACAGCAGAGAGAACACTTGACCAAGGCTCCTCATGTCAAAACACAAAGTGACTAAACAGAAGTCTCATCCTTGTCTGTTGTGACGCGCTCTTGACAGGATCTCACATGTCGTTGCATGTACTGATATTTTATCTTTAAATGTGTAGTAATCTGTCTGAAATATCTCACTGAGTCACATTTCTGGTGGCTGTAGATTCTTTTGATTGTTCTTTTTTTTCAGCTTTCTGTTTATTCACCAATGCCCCATATACATCTAACTGCAGTTCTCTTTTATCCCTTTCTCCAGTACTCGTGGTTCTTTTTTGAAACCATGGCCAAATCCGTAGCCCAGTACCTGCAAGAGGGCAACCGCATGAAGGTTGGCATTCAGTGGTTTCTTGTTCTTTCAAACTGTTAACAGCGATTGTCACAAGTCCAAACGTGGCATGACCTTCATACCATGTGTGTCAAGTTCAAACTCACACTCAAAGAAAGCACTTGTCGGTGAATCATGTTTCACATTCTTGTCCCGTTGTTTTACCTGGGTGTACTTGTAAGTTCTGATCTTCTGAGATCTGTTTTCAATGCATCCAACCTCCAGTTTCATTTTTTTGTGCTTTTATTTTATGAAGATTGATAGCATTACATATTTGTCCACCACTTTAGATGCCACGCGCCCAGCGCTTCCCTGACAGTTTTCACCAGGCGCTCCAGTCCCTGGTGTTGTCAGTCATGCCTCACATCACCATCCGCTACATGGAAATCCCAGAAGAAGCTCGCTGCATTAACCTAAGCCTGGCCACTTTGATCAAGGTCAGAAAGACTTCAAAACAAATCTCACCAATACAGTGTCTTAACTATCAAAGATCATTTATCCTCATGACGTCTGTCTCATTTTGAGCTCCCTATACATGTCTCTTCTCTATGCAGGATGTCAAGTGTCATGTAAAAGGATTCAAATTCATCACTAATTGCATGCATTTTACAATTTATTTTGATTATTATATAAAACAGTATGACATCATTTACAAATGAAATCCACATCAGTATTTTTTTAAAACCTAACCCATAAAATTATCTCTTCCCTTTTCTTCTCGTCTCACAGAGATGCCTGACCTTCATGAACAGGGGCTTCGCATTTGGCCTTGTCAACCACTATATGTGTCATTTCAGTCTCAAAGATCCTAAGGTACACAGTGATCTAACTCAGTGACCCTCAGTAAAAACATGTGCTCATAGTGGGACTTGTTATGTGTAAATGTTAGGAAACTGATGGAAATTATGAGGTACTTTGTTTTGCCTTCTGCGCTGTAAAAATACTACATTACTTGTTATTACCTGGAATGCAAAGTTGTGTGTTTGATGTGGTCTTGACGTAAAAGCACATACAGTTCCTCTTATGTTATCTGTTTCTGCTGCTCATTTGACTAACAAATTAGCCAACACAGACCCCTGGTCTCTGTCTGATGAGCTCTTTCAACTGTGTTCGGGACTGCATTTTTGCCTGAAGCTTAGTTATCTGATATTTAATTTACATGCTTTTTATATATTCGCTACAGGTGCTGTCTGAAATGAAATTTGACTTTATTATGACTGTGTGCAACCACGAACACTTCATCCCTCTGAACCTGCCTATGGCCTTTGGGCGCACCAAGCTGCAGAGGGTACAAGGTGAGCATCGGACACTATGTTCTGTGCATCCGCTAAATGGATTACAATTCCTGTCACATACGTAACCACTGACGAGCTTGCCCCTCACCTCACACGACTCCCAAACCCCTCACTGACGTTGTCCTGACCTGCATCCACCACACTGATTCCTGTCTGTTCCCCTGCCTAAATGTGGATGCCAAGTGGCAAAAACACGCTAATGTGACACCACTCTGATTTACACCTGCTTATCAAGTTTATCCAACAAAACATTTATTTTTTTACACAAGAACCAAGTGTATCATGAACATTTGTGCTTTTGTGTAAATGCTGCATGTGTTTCACCCCCACTGTCTTTATTTTTTACACCCCTCCCTCTTTGTTTTTTTGTGTGTTTTGCTTGTGGTCAGATTTTATTCCGTATGCGACGGAGCTTTTTGGCCCTGTAGGTAGGTGATGCTCACCGCACCATACCATCGCCACCACGTCTGCTGCCTTGTGCAAACCTCCCTTGACCGCACTTGACTGGTCCTTGTTCTGACCTGCACTAACTCACCATTCTGTCAGCTATCTTTTCTCATAAGACAGCCATTCGCTGAGGAGGGAATGGATGTCTTCAGTGCAATGCTAGATTCTGGGCTAATGGCTTAATGTGCCTGCCAGGGCCTGAGCCTGTGTTTTTGACGGGAGGAGATTGGCTGTTGCGAGCAAACTCTTGTCATGCTTGACTGACGTATACTTAATTCCTTCAGGAAGCTACATGTGCCTCTCCCATTGCTTAGTTTTTTTTCTCTTCTCTGCGAAGATTAAATCAGAAGGATGCGTTGTTGTTCTTTTTGATACAGCTTCTCATTTCCAGCATCCTCTTGAATTACTGCTCCTTTCTTATTTTCTGATACAAATGTAAAATTTCCACATTGCTTTACACATCTCCTCCCGCAGGCAATGTGTAATTTCTGTCTTTTTTCTGTGGTGTGGCAATAGCATCTGAATGTGTAATGTGGGTTTGTTGGTATTCTGTTGCATTTTGACTTTGCAGTGTTGAATTCTGAAAGACTGAGTTCTATCATAGTTGCTACTAATGCTATTAAGACCTAGGCCCACTAATTGTGCCTTATTTTCAATTTCTGTGGAGGAAGAAGGTACATTTGGATTTGGAAGTGCATGCAGATTTCATATTCTATCAAGATAATAGATTTAAGAACAAGAAAATATGTGTAATGGCTTCATTACTGACTCTTCCTGTTTGGCACAACCACAGAGCAGAGTCTGGAGTTCAGCCTGACAGAGGAATACTGCCGTAACCACTTCCTGGTGGGTCTGCTGCTGAGAGAAGTGGCGGAGGCCTTGCAACAAGGGCCTGAGGTCAGACAGCTGGCTGTGAGCGTCCTCAAGAACTTGCTCATTAAACATGCCATGGATGACCGCTACACAATCTTCAAGGTGAGGAAGGGTGGAAGCTCATGATGGGACTAAGAATAGCCAAACAAGACAATGGAGAATGTGAAATGGAAGAAAGATTCATAATTTTTCTCACCTACTACAACTTTTACCACGTCTACAAAGTGTTTTAAGACACTTCTATCTGTCTACCATTAAAAACAAATAAAAAAAATTAAACCTCGAAATAGATTTCTCACAATAATAGCAGATGCAGGAATCTCCTGTACCCTGTACTCGCAGCAGAATGAAAACACCTACTTACTACAATAATAGTAGTAAGTTGTAGTACTTCACATCGGCGACAAAAAAGGGAGGGCAAACACAGATGAAAAAAATGTGTCTGCTTGATTTTAAATTTTTTAAAGTTTTCTATAATTTATTTTTTATTGATTTTGTTTTTATTTCCAATGTAAATCATTGCCTCTGTAAAGCACTATGAATTGCCTTGTGTAAGAATGGCGCTATACAAATATAAACTTGCCTTGCCTTGCCTTTACCCCCCTGAACACTATTTGAATCTGAATGTCACTATTTGCATGGAAAAAGGCAGTGTTTGATGTGAAAAATTTGACTGAGATACATATGCCGAGCTGTGGTTTAACGGTGTGTTCGTTGCTTAGCACGATATCATTATCTGTTATGCAAAAAGTGAGTGTTTACAGCAGCCGAGGACAGATGTGTCATGTTTGTATTCAGTAGATATGGCAGCTGGAGCCTTGTCCCTTATCAGAATTCAGTTATGAGTCTCACAGTTTTGTCAGTGCATTATTGAGCGTACAAGGTAATCTTGTTATATTTAATGTTTTTTTAGAACCAACAGGCCCGCATCTGTTTGCTCTACCTGCCACTTTTTGAGCTGCTCTACCAGAACCTGAAGCAGCTGTCTGCACAGCCACACACCTCCAGCCCTGGCCTTGGCCTCAACGTGAGTCCCCATTTATAACCCTGATTTGCCACATGTGTGCTCCTTTATTACCGTATGATGCAACATTGGTATATAGAGACGACCAAATGTCAGAGGTTTTGGGCAGAATGATAACATCAACAACAACAAAATGGCCAAAGGGTCACATGGCAGGCAGACCGAATGAATTTTAGGAAGTACTGTTTACAAAACTGTCACTTACAGTAATTATTGTTATGTAACAATGTATATCGTAACATCAACATAGTCTTTCCTTGTGTTTTTTGGGCAGGGCTCCAGAGATGACCTGATTTCAACGGGGTCCACTGACAGCAGGAGAGTCAGCGCTGCGATTGAGAGAGACCACGGTTAGTTGAGATGTGCAGATCCTGCACAGTTACTGCATCATCCAGTGTGAGAGGACCCTCGTGTCAGACATGTGTGACACACATGTGCATGACTCATTTCTTTCTTTGGCTGGATCACTTTGGCTGTCTTTTTCATTTTCTTTTCACATGGGATGACAAAACAATGCAAGTAACAAGGAAGTGGTAGGGCAGTGCTGAAAAACAAACTTTTTTACCATTGCCAAGGAGGCAGTGTACACTGCTAGCTGTTAGCAGAATGACACAAAAAAAGTTTTCTTGAAATGTGGAGGTTGGGTGGTGTATGGGCCACCAAAAAAAACGTTAAATTTTTTAGATAATTGCTATAATTTAGCCAATTCAATAAATTTTAAGGCTATAAGTAAATGCCAATATTTATAAATAGATACAATTTGCACTGGAATGTAGTGTTAGTAGAGGTTTGTGCTCTCTGATGACTCTCATTTTCACTCACAGCTGCATTCATGTCTGTACTAGGTTGTCATCAGAAAGAAATATTATTAGACTGTGACCGTTGAGTGATTCCGTTCAGAAAAAGATCTCAAATATTCAGGCCTTTTTTTTTAGTTATGTCATCTTTTGTCCATTGTGCACAAGGGACAGAAATGAATGAATTTGTATTGATACACAAATGTTCCACAATGCAACAATGCAAAACTATTTTCCACAGTAGCTTCTGCACATGGGTGCTCTGCTCTGAGTGTAAGTATTTCATCTTAAAATGGTTTCAGTTGGTGGCAGTTTGATTGTAACTGATGGATTTATGTTGGTTTATGTTGTACTGTTTATTTATCCATCATGTCAACAACAGAAACAAATATCAACCTCATTTATGTGCTTGTGAGAACATTATTGTTTGAAAATGTGTCAGTTCTCACATTAGCGTGTTGTTCTGATGTCAGGATTGGCAGCTCTGAATGGCCATGTTGTGAGGAGAGAGGACTCCAGGGCATCGCTGCTCATGGACCCAGGCACACCTGACAGCATTGAGGTAAGAACATATCATACCCGCTGATCCACTGTTAAACACATAACCAGCTAACAGCCTAAAATGCAGTACTTGTTTTGCTGTCAAGATTGAATGGGATCTGTGTTGTTCTTTAAACAATATTTTGGAAGCCAAGCAGATACATACGTACACTGTTTCAGTCTGAAGTAGGGCTGCATCGATTAAGTGAATCATTGAATGGTTTAAGAAACACTGATATTTTTTTTTTGACATTTGTTGGACCAAATAAGGAATCATTTAAGCGAGGAAATAATCAAAAGCCATTGTACCTTTTCTCAGATAACAAATACTCACAGTGCTACAGTGTGTCATCGGTGTGAAGTGCCTTTTCTCTGATTTTAAGACCAGCACATCAAAGCCTTCAGTATTCCTACTGTATCATTGTAGCACAAGAGTTGAACTTTCACTCTGTCAACAAATAACGTTTAATTATAGTCCCTTGTTATTTAATGTTAGTAATTTCTGAGAAACTTAGCTTAATGTTTTTTTTACATGCCAATGTGGACACAGGCCTGTTTTTTTAATTCCTTTTGGTCTGGTTCCTGGACTGAGTGAGTGTTCATTCTCTGCCTGGTCTCACACCCAGATGTTAAATATGCAAACAAAACTGAACACCTCCTTATGTAATCCATGACACATTATTTTTATTAACATGTATATTTTAGATTAGGCTTTTCCCTTCAATTGGTTCTAAATAACCAGAATATCCTATTGTCTAATAAATTATTTACAGGGATATCTATCTAGGTACAATGTAACTGCTGTAGCACCATCGTTTGTTAAGGTTTTGTATTAATGTGTTTGTGTTGAATTGTGTTCTAGCTGCAGAGACGTTGCTCGACCATGAGCAGCAGCCCCATGCCTCCCAGTGGCAGACTGGGACAGTATGAGATCAAAGGCCTCCTCCTCTCTTTCCTCCACATCGTGAAGACCTTGTCAGAAGGTCAGTGGTGATGTATGACCACTCTGCACAGTCATTATTAACCATAAACAGGATATGAGGCTATAAAAATACTCTCTGTTGTTTTGGGGGAAAGCCTGTGCAGGAACTTGGACAGTCTACTGCAAAAACAATGCGTTCTAGGAGTTTTATTTAGCTCAATGACTCCACTTTGATCAACCAAAACCAAAACAAAATTGACTCAACTTGAATAACTGTCAGTGGAAAAACAATTTGTATTCAAGGGTTTGTTTTTCTTGTTTTGTCCACAGACACTCTCATTGCCTACTGGAACAAAGTCAGCCCTCCAGAGATAATGAACTTCCTCTGTTTGCTTGAGTGAGTAGTGGGTCATAGCAACTACTATTCCTATTGTGGTACAGCGAGACGACACTCAGTAACTCAGTACTCAGTAACTCAGTACTGTACGATGTAAAACATTTTGAGCCATCTGAAAATGGGCTCTGCCAAGCAAATCTATCAGACCTGACAGGAGCACAGGGCTGGGTTGGTTAAAAGAGGTGTCTTTGTGTGTCAGCAGATAGTATTCATCAGACACAGCAGTTACTGCAACTATAATTAAGACACTCATTAACTGAAATAAAAATTGATAAAAATATATATCAAAGCACACTTTCCCTGTTCCAGCTAATATTTAGTATTATTTTAACCCTTCTTGCAGAATCTGTCTGGCTCAGTTTCGTTACATTGGCAAGAGGAGCATCAGCAGGTGAGGATTAAAGCAACAACAGCATGTCCATGTCACCTGTCAACCCTGTCTTTTTTTGTGTGAACTTGTTTTCCCAGTCAAATTTAATTCAGATCAAAAGAAGCATGATAAGGAAGTTGTCTTCATAAAAAATGCGAGTTTAATCATTACGTCACCCATTATTTGGCATTCATGTCTTAGTCTTAGTGTATGTATTCTTAATTATTAATATAATAGGTCATATATCTGCAGATGAAATGGGGCCTCATTTCCTTTCTGTACCTTTCTCTCTCCACCCCTCTAACAAATAAATGCACTCTGTCTCTGTTCATGGATGTATTATTCATACAGGAGTCAGGAGATTTGTGTGCCGAAGCTGTTCTCCTCAGACAGAAAGTCTCAGACGATGCCGGCCATGCGCTGTAATCGCTCCAGTCTCATGCAGACAAAGATTCACCAGTTCAGCACCATGGAAGCCTCCCTCACCCTCAACATAGGTAACCACATTAAGGTCTTGCTTAACACGTGAAAACAACGAAAACAATTCTCAAGCATTCGTTTCCATAATGGTCCAACTGCATAGCGTTTACCAGGAAGTGTTATCCAGGAAATGATCAAGGAGTTACTGGAATATTACACAATAAATTCCCAAAGTATTTATTTTAATTTATATGGTTTCTATGTACATATTTAGTCAATGTTCACTTGAAATTGTTAGTTTTATGGAAAAGCTAAATGGAAAATATGGTAGAAAACACATGTTAGAACAGAGTAGAATACTGTGTTTGATGTAATAGATGTCTGTTAAGGTCATGTCAGTGAATCAGCCGCACAGGTGTGCATTACATACAGGTTTTATTTTCTTTGGGCGAGAAACCACTTTGCAACCGTACTGTGACACCAAATATGAGGCTGTGTCAGGCCAAGTAAACATAGCACAGGAAAATACTGTGTCGCTTGCCATCTTAATCTCTGTGTTTTTACTTTGGGCTTAAAGCTACTGAGTGACATTAAATATAAAAATTTCTCTTTTGCTTGTCTGCATCATAGGATCGGGGCCATCAGAAGCAGAAATCCACCAACAGGCTCTGCTGGAGGGCAACATCTCCACTGAGGTCTGCCTGAGTGTACTGGATGTCCTGTCATTCTTCACTCAGTGCTTTAAGGTCAGCACACATACACACTCACACGTGCACACTACTCCGATACTAAGCGATTTTAAACATTTGTGTAAGAATATATATTCATTTCATAAGGATGTAATTATGTGAGCAAATGATGCTACAAAGTGGTAGCTATTAAGCTGAGTTGCACAACACTTCATCAGGCAACTTAAAAATTGCGTAGATGTGCTTTGTGTTGCTCTAATTTTTGTTAAAGTCAAAAATGTTGACAAATATAAGCATATGCACTGTACTAAACTTCCAAAATGTGTGTTTGTGTCAGACCCAGCTGCTGGAAAGCGACGGTCACAACCCGCTGATGAAGAAAGTGTTTGATGTTTACCTGACATTCCTCAAAGTTGGCCAGTCAGAAGCCGCTCTCAGACACGTGTTTGCTGCTCTCAGGGCTTTCATTAACAAGGTGTGTTGTTTATCAAACTCAGCTGTCATTTACTGTTCATCACAAGCACTCGTCATTCTTACTCCAGAGATAGAACAGAGTCATAAGGTCACGTGTGTTTATGTTGATTTACCATGTGAAAGAGAAACATTGGGGAATATTATGCCGAGAAAAACACAGGACTTATAAGGGCTTTTGCCCTTCAAAATGATTGTAGAGAAAAACTGAAGCATCAAAGTAGTTGTTTGTTTACTGTGTTTGTTTACTGTGTTTGATCTCAGAGTAGTCAACACATTCTTTCTACGTGATGGGACCATTCACATCCTTAAACTGTCATATGACTGCTCTCCTCTGCCCTTTACTGTTCTGGCATGTTCTCTTCTGGCAGCAAGTGACACGGTTCGTTGTGCAACAATCCTGTTTTGTGAGTTACTGGACAGGTTATCAAAAATGAGGAAGACATGTCACCACGCTGATTCCAAATTGCTCTGCAAAAGACAAAAACAACAAAGGCTTGATTCAACTGACAGCTAAATGTAGTAAAAATTGTTGGCCCTGAGATCTTGAACCTTGATGGTGAAATGCTAAGTTTAAAGATCATGATTATCAAATTGAAAGTGCAGCTGACAAAGACAAAGTGAGGACAGTGGGAAATGTGACATTTGTCTTTTTTTTAGTGACATTGGCTCAATGCCATTTTCCCCGCTGTCTTCCCAGCATAATTAACAGTAAATTCTAATCCCGTCCCTGCCAGGAATCTGCCTTTAACACACTAACACATTGTCCCGTCAGTTCCCGTCAGTGCTGTTTAAGGGCCGTGTAACGCTGTGTGAGGCCCTGTGCTGCGAGGTGTTGAAGTGCTGCGTCTCCAAGTTGGCGTCTCTGAGAGCTGAAGCATCTGCACTGCTCTACCTGCTGATGAGAAACAACTACGAGTACACGAAGAGGAAGACCTTCCTGCGCACACACCTGCAGGTAAAGTGCCACCAGTTGTAGATGTCAGAGAAACAAAGCAATACATGCACGTGTAGTTACTCTATGTCAACATTCAGGTCATCGATCATAGTCACTGTCTCTTTTACCTGATGTTCGCCTTTAATTTTCCCTCTTTTCTGCACAAACACACTTCTGTGCACTTGAGTTGCTCTCACAGCAGAGGTGAAGAATGTGAAGAGGCAGTTTGAACCGTATAAACACAGACTGCCTGCTGAGTTACTGAGTTTCCAGCTGCTCTGCTCACCCAGTAACAGAAAGCTGTCCAGGTTTCCATTAAACATCATTGGAATCATTTCAATACATGTTCTGTTTAATTTGTTTTTCTTTGTTTCTCCCCTTTCTCTTTTATTTTCCTTCTTTCCCTCCACCCCTCCCCCCTTCTATCATCCCTTTGTTAATTTTTTTCCCTCCAGATCATCATTGCCGTGAGCCAGCTGATCTCAGACGTGGCACTGACTGGCAGTTCCCGCTTTCAGGAGTCTCTTTCCATCATCAACAACTTTGCAAATAGTGACAAAGCCATGAAGGTAAAGTATTAGCACTGTTCTGAATATTCAGTATACTGTAGTTTTACTCTGTATACTTAACTTTTACTTGAGACAGCGTCCGAGCACACTAAGAAAATTAAAAAAGATTATTTGTAATGCCATACTCAATATTCAAATCAGATGTGTAATTTAAATATGTTGCTACATGATAGACTGCAAATATGAGGTACATATAGGAGGCTGTATTTTACTTTTATAATATGGTAATTTTGAATATTAATTTTGAATATCAAATTTGAATGTAAAACTATTACACTAATCGTTGCTTTTACCTACGGTAGGTAAAGTTTTTTTGGGGGGTAAAAACATGGTATTATACAATATTACCAGTGTACCAAGATGGAAACTGCATTAAAGATAGTTTGACCACACTACTAATACATATGCTATGTCCTTTGTGAAACAGTCCACGGCGTTCCCCTCAGAAGTGAAGGGCCTTACTAAGCGGATCCGCACTGTGCTGATGGCCACAGCGCAGATGAGAGAGCATGAGAAAGACCCAGAGATGCTGCTGGACCTCCAGTACAGTCTGGCCCGCTCTTACGCCAGCACCCCCGAACTGAGGCGGACTTGGCTGGACAGCATGGCCCGAGCACACCTGAAGAACGGAGATCTTTCTGAGGTAGCAACAAAGACACTTTGAGTACTAGAATTAACTTTGTCTCATAGTTCGATCGGTTTCCTTGGATGGATGGACAGCTGTACGGTTTCAGGCACTTTACAACTCTAATGCAAGAAATAGAAATAAAAACTGGTTGGCCGGATGACTGAAAACCTTGACAGACATACATGTAAAGCAATAAAATAAGATAAGAAGATATAAACAGCTATACTAGACGGTAGAAAATATTTTAATAAAGTATAAGTATTAGATTAAAGTGTCAAATGGAAGAGCATACACCACAGCTATACAAGGAATATTAGAAATTGCATTCAACCAGATAAAAAACAAAATCAACAAGAATTTACATTTAGTCAAATTGTGCAGTTTTGTGCAAAGGTATGAATAAGTATATTAGATTAGATTAGTTAAAGTGTGTTATCGTGTTTTAGTAATTGTCTATGTGTTTCCACTTCATTGCTCTCCACAGTCCTTATTGACCAAGACAATGACCTGGATTGTCTTGGCGTATAACAATGTTTCCACAATACAATCTCTTCACAACATGTAGCATTTACAGATTTCTTTTATACCATCAGCCATCAAAGAGAGAAATCAGGTCAAGATTTTTGTTTTATTTTGGTGATACTGTGATGGATGTTTACATGTTACATCCTGTTTTAATGTAAACAAAGGAAGCTGACATGGAGTTTAAGTAATCATACAATGAACTGCGGGTTAAAAAGAAGAGTTGCTGGATTGTAATGACAAATCTTTTGAAGGAGGACCGTTTTATTTTCCTAAGGTCAAATGTAATGCAGAGGTGGGGTGGTGGACATGGGTGGTCCAGCAGATCAAATGTTCGCCTGAGTGCATTTATCTAATAAATCTAGTTTTAATGCAGAGCTGGAGACGCTTTTCACAAACAGGAAGGAAAAGATGACAAAGCAGCACAGTCCTTTTTTCTTGTTTGCTTTTTGACATTAAATGAGCTCAATTTACATACAGAAAAAATAGATAAGTATGAGGAAATGTCAAGCTCAAAACTACAACAATAGAATGAGGAAAAATATTAACTTAAGAGTGACAACACTCTTTGACTCTATTTCCTCCTTTCAGTTTTATGTAAAGCTGCACCTCACCTCTTTTTACCTACATGTTTGTGTTTTTGCAACTTTAGCGGTGGAAACTAAATAAATCAATGTTTGCTGTTTTCCCCACAGACAGCCATGTGCTACGTTCATGTGGCTGCGCTGGTTGCAGAATACCTGCACAGGAAAAGTAAGACCCACAGACACACACACTCATCATTTCTGCTGTTCTCTTCAGGACATGGCACTGAATTGCATTCATTTGGAGTCCCTAACCTAACATGAGCAGTTATTGACTAACTCTGACATTAACCTAGTCTCAATTCAAATCTTAGCCATAAACGTAACCTGTTCCTCAGAAATTATGTTCTGCCTCATTATGACCACGTTTTGGGCCTCATGAGGACTACTGGTCCTGACAAGGTCAGTTTTTATGGCTTAAAAGGTCCTAAAGAGATTCTCTATATAGAAAAGTGAAAAGACTCCAATCACAGATGCAGAGCATGCTGCAAATAAATAAAAGTGGACGCCATGGGAAAGCAGTTCTAACAAGTTGCCCTCCCGTCTTAAGGTGTCTCTGTACATTTGGTCTTTGATTTGAGGGAATTGTTCCTGGAAGGTCAATTTGAATTTGATGTCAATTAAGGTGTGGGAACCCTGATTCACCTGCTCAAATACTTACCTGTTTGCTTTAGGAGTTCAATTACAAAAGTGACTTACAACGCTACATACTACTGCTGGTTTCTATTTAAGCTAATGTTAATATCAATGGACGAAGAAAATGTGTGATGCTTTGCCTCAGGAGTTACAGAGGGTCATCCACTTATTACTGTGGTTCGAGCCCTGTCTCCTGCAGCGTGTGATAAATGGCCTGTATTGTTAAGTGCTTTAAGTGGCCGATAATGTTGGTTAGAACCAACACTTATCCGTCAAAAATTGTATGGCGCCTAGACCAGACATTTATTCTCATATGATTTAAACTTAGCTATCGCAAACCACCAACCGCAACATCATATTCTGGCTTTCTCTCTAACGCACCTTTTTACATATTTCTGGTGATGTGGATCATCATTTGCTGAGATACTGCACCTGCTGCAACCTCAAATCGTCCATCATTAGATGCAGTATTTAGACGTTTCCTTTTGAACAGGTCAGTATAACTTTTTTTTTTAAACTTGTCTTCTGTGTTCCATTACATCAGAGTTGTTCCCCACCGGCCTTGCAGCTTTCAAGAAGATCACTGTGAATATCGAAGAGGAAGCAGCCATGAAAGAAGACACTGGAATGCAAGATGTCTATTACACTGAGGTTCGTCAGTGAGCACAAAACCTTTAGGGATGGGCTCATCTCACAGTATTGGTCAGATACTGTACAAAAACCACAGGAGTGAATATCTTGAAATATGTTAATGCTTCACTCAAAGAAAGATGGAACTGCCTTCATAATAATAATCCTACCAGCTTGGGCACCTGTTGCAAAACAACTGAGTCTAATTTGGTTTGTTGTAGTGACTGTAACTTACTACTTACATTTCTCCAATATAGTAGCGCAAGCTACCGATATCGGTAACAGTAGACACTCAATCTACTTGTGTCATTGTTTTGTGACATGAAACATTTAAGAAGTAACATCAATAGATTGTACAGGGATGGAATCCAGACATGAAATCCTCACTAGAGCTGCTATGGTAACATTTTACTCCGGTCTGATAGTGATCAAAATGTTCCTTGTCATGCCCTGAAAGTTGGACTTGAGTGTCTCCAAAGTGTTTTCACCTTTTGTAATGGCTTATGTAACGTCGCTTCTTGTAGGAAGTGTTGGTGGAACACCTTGAGGTCTGTGTGGAGGCTCTGTGGAAAGCTGAGCGCTATGAGCTCATCACGCACATTGCCAAACTCATTATCCCCATTTATGAGAAGCGCCACGAGTACGAGGTATCGTAAACAACACTCCCTGCACTCCAACAGCCATCAAAAATGAATATTTAGTCAGTGTTTTTTTGTAATTTTATGAGTGTTGAGTTGTCATATCTGTTTACTAAAGCACTTTTGGTTAATATAATGAGGTTTATATAAACTTTACAGTATTGATTTCCCATTTATCAAATCACAGACTTGCTGTGATCTCATCTCACTTTATCTCACACAACATGATTCCAGTATGATCTTTAAAACTGCACGTTTTCTGTTCCGCTCTCTTCCCTTTTGGGAATGCAGCTCGGTTGTTAAGTGCCTTTGAAAGCAGCATCGGGGAAATGGAAGCATCATTCCATCCACCCACACTGATTCTTCTGTTTAGGACCACAGCTTGGAGACAAGCAAACATATTTGCATCCTCATCGACGGGCAGTTTAACTTGAGTGGCTTAACTTGAATGTTTCAATGTGGGGGAGGAGACCGACGCAGCCATATTGTACCAGTTTCAATGATTTGTCAAGACAATCAACATCATTGTTTAATGTGATAGTATTAACTTTCTAAATCCCCTGTGATGTTTTGAACTTGCTTTATACCCAAATTTGCAGTATACTGCCATGTGCCTGGTACATACATAATGATCACAGAGACTTTATTTCTTCTAATTTATGGACACTGCCCCCTTAATCCATTATCTAATCCTCTCTGTATTTTGTTGTTTTTTTTTGTTTGTTTGTTTTTTTTAAACAGAAACTAAGTCGACTGTACGACACTCTGCACAGAGCCTACAATAAGATAATGGAAGTGATACTGTCAGGTCGAAGACTGCTTGGGACGTACTTCAGAGTGGCTTTTTATGGACAGGTGAGGCCAACAAGCAGATTCAAAGACTCTTGTGTGAAAGAGTGTCATACATTATTAAGCAGCCGGATGATACATAATGGTACAAATCATCATTTATGTTCAGCACAGCACTGTGTTTTTCGTTCAGTTCATTTAAAAAACAAAATAAAAAACTTTATTTGTCCCCATGGAGCAATTGAAAGGCTCAAAGAGCAGCGTTAAGAAAGAAAAACATACCAAGCAAAAACACAATATAAATAAGCGATTAACAAATTATACTCAAGGTGTGTGCAAAATTGTAAAAGATGAATGTGTATAAAAAAGATTAAAAATACGTATATACTGTAAGCAAATCTTTGCCATGGAAAAAACCCATGGACAATTGGTTGTTTAATCTGTATTTCAACACTAATTAGTTGAACAATCCTTCATCTTACTTATAACGGGATTTATTAGGGATGCATGATACTACTGGCATGACATTGGCTTTAAAATGTATTATTGGCCCTGATATGACTGATGACTTCCTATTTTTTATTTATTTCGCACAATGAAATGTATGTTTACATCTGCTGTGACATGAGTAAATGGGAAAATCGTGTATGTATGTATGTATATGTATATATATATATATGTATATACATATATATATATATATATATATATATATATATATATATATATATATATATATATATACATATATACATACATACATATATATATCTATATATATATATAGATATATATATGGATCAATATCAGTTATGGGCCCAAGCACTACTTGTCATTTCACGTAATGGACGATGCATATTCCTTTTTTTTGTGCAGGGTTTCTTCGAGGAAGAAGACGGGAAGGAATACATTTACAAAGAGCCTAAACTCACTGGTCTGTCTGAAATCTCTCAGCGGCTGCTGACACTCTATGGGGAAAAGTTTGGGCCAGAAAACGTCAGAATAATTCAGGACTCAAACAAGGTGGAGTATTTAAAGAGAAAATGATATTTGATATAAATATGATAGTGTGGTTTGTGACTTTGCTGTGTTGTTGGAAACAGAAATGAAAATGAGTGATTTGGCGTTGCAGCCGTGCTTTTGTGTTTTCTTAAAAAATAGAATTTGTCTGCCGTCTGTTAAGTTTCCTTTTCTTGGAGTTCTTATCAACAACCAGTTTTTTCAAACAGGAACACTGTGCGTGCTAAAAAGAGTCAGTGGAGTGTGAAGAGGCTGGGTGTTTGATTTTGGGGATAGTCTGTCTCCAGTCTAGTTTTTTTTTGGATGACAGCTTCCCTTTGAACAAAATAAGTTTGATTTAAAGATACAGTGTGTCAATTTTAGTTAACTTTTTTTAATTTGGCAGAAATTAATGATGTTTTTGTAAATGTACAATCACCGCATTGCATGAATTGTTGTTGTGCATTATCCCAGAGCAAGCCTTTTATATTTATATCAGAGGCCGCAATTTTGGACCACCATATTTTTACGAATGCCCACAAATGAATCTTTTAATGATGAATTAATGTGTTTCTTTTAATGTTATTAACTTATTAACAAAGATATTTATCCCTTTTAAGAATCACATTGTCCTTGTTAATGTAAAAAAACCAAAACAACATGTTAATGTCATGCCTTCCTTTTTATCCTGGTTCAAGTTCACGCCTGTTACATGAACTGTGCTATAGAAACAATTTTGACTTGACTTGAGTGTTTGTTTACCCCTTAGGTAAACCCCAAAGATCTGGACCCCAAGTTCGCCTACGTCCAGGTGACGTTCGTCAAGCCCTACTTTGAGGAGAAGGAGGCTCCTGAAAATAAAACCGACTTCGAGAAGAGCCACAACATCTGTCGCTTTGTGTTTGAAACCCCGTACACGCTGTCGGGCAAAAAGCATGGCGGTGTTGAGGAGCAGTGCAAGAGGCGCACTGTGCTCACAAGTAAGTAAAACACACAAGCACTTTGCTGACACGACTGACGTGTCGAGTCAACATTAAAGGAGAAGCAGGACTGAATCAAACCTGAGGGATGAATTTCATACAGTTATTTTTCATATGAGAGGGAGTTTGTGTTGTGTTTTTTTAAATGACCCGTGTTCACACACAGGCTCACAGTAGCTCATGTGGCTTTTCACTGCACACCCATTGCACTGTGTGTGTTTGTGTACAAAGGTGGGTCAGCAGACAGCAGGTGGATGGTTGAATCCTCACAACAACACCCTAGTCAAATATCTTTGGCTTAACTGCTGTGACATTGTTATCTCATGCATGTAGGTGTCATGTAGAGCACATTTTTGCACCTAGAAGGTTGTCAACACACCGTTGCATGCAGGTTGCAGACCATTAGCAGATAATATGGATCACCAATTAAAATATATACCTTCAACACTACACGTGTTACAGGTCAAACCAAATATTGGCCTGGTCTGTTTCTGTAACTGTTGCTCAGTTAAAGTTACCGACTGTGCTTTTACGTTTTTCCGGTGTTAATTAGTAGTAATTAAAGTACCAGTTATTAACTAGTTAGATGTTGTATTTAGTATTTTGTTTACTAAAGGAAATAATTGTTAGTTTCATTATTATTCAAATTTAGCTATCAGCTTAGAAGATAACTTGCACACTTCCTTGGACATTATTTAGCCTCCAAACAAGATTTTACTTATTGGATATCCTGGTTTAGGAGAGATTTTAAAAGTCTCGCTTACCACCTGACCAATAACAAACCAGTACTTAACGCCAGTAAAGTGCTTAATTAGGACTAGAGACTTATATGTACGTGTATTTTGCTCATATTGCCTGCGGCATTCAATATCGCTCAGTATGCATGTCCTCTTATCTCCAGCTGTCAACGCCTTTCCATATGTGAAGAAACGAGTGGAGGTGGTGGGTGAGAAGCAGATGGAGCTTAAGCCGGTGGACGTGGCCATAGACGAGATGAGGGCGCGGACGGCCGAGTTGATCAAGCTCTGCTCCAGCCAGGAAGTGGACATGATCCAGCTGCAGCTCAAACTGCAGGGCTGTGTGTCTGTGCAGGTGAAGCTCTGCATGCCTCATTTGAAAAAGATTCAATAAAAACAACAACAACATCCCTGCTGCATACCACATCTTAATCACTAAAATACCCGTACATTCCCGTATTTCGACCGGCTTTACTCTCCTCGGCACGGCACAACACAGCACGGTTTAGGTTGCATCTCCTCTACAAGTCAGCACTGCACGGCTGCGTGAAACAATGGTTTTTACGAGTGACTAGTGACTTGTAAAGCAGTTCACTAGAATCAGTTAATTAAAAATATTTGGTCAGTTCTTCCTCCATGACCGGAGCACAGACGCCATCTGACACAGTCACTGGACTGAAACACAGCAGCAGGGTCTGTGATCCCTAAATACACCAGACTCCTGGTAGTTGTTTTTAGGATTGTTAAGTAGTTTTAACTGATCTAGAGTTCGTCACTGTTTGGCTTGATTTCTGTGTCGGACGTCTCTTCCTGTGACGGCACTCTGGCCAGTCAGTGGCCGGCAGTCTGAACAATCATCGCATAGTACCTACTCAGCACACTTTTGGAGTCTTGCCTGAGCAGGTACTAAAAGCTAGTGGAAATGCTACTTGAACCGTGCCGTGGTGAAGCGAGGCGAGTAGAGCCGCTGGAAATAGGCTATATCTGTTGCTGAGATTGTGAGGAGAAAAAAATGCTCTGCATGTTTTTGCTGCAGGTAAATGCGGGTCCCATGGCCTATGCAAGAGCCTTCCTGGATGACAGTAAAGCCAATCAGTCTGGTAACAAGAAAGTCAAAGACCTTAAGGACATTTTCAGGTACACTTATCTTTACACTTTACACTTATCTTTACACTGCTTTTTAGTTTAGTTTTTTTATGTGTGTTAATTATGTTTTTATCATGCATATTTATGCAGGCGCTTTGTTGAAGCTTGCAGCATGGCTCTGGATATAAACGAGCGCCTGATCAAAGAGGACCAGTTTGAGTACCATGAGGGCCTGAAGGGCAACTTCAAAGAAATGGTGAAAGAGCTCTCAGACATTATCCACGAACAGGTAATCAAATTCATCATTGGCATTTGGATAAGTTTTTCTTTGTTGTTGTTGTTTTCATACCACACCTAAACACATGCATTTTACACAGCGTTGGCTTTGTCTTTCATTGTTTGGATTCCTGCGAGATTTGATCAAATGTGGCACTCGGTCAGTGCGTTTACATGTGTGTTAAATGTCCGATTTTAGTCGGACAAAGACAGTATTTTAATTTTCTGCATTTTGTCTGACTAAATTGAGCATGATAACGAAGTTAGTCACCCAGCCACTCGTGACAGTAAACCTACTCTTAAACCTTTTAAAATCAACCACCTGCACGGTGGTGTTTTGTAAACAGAATATGATTTTTATTTCTTAATTTAAAGCTTTACCACCTAAAATATGGGGATTTTTGTTGTTGCTAATGTTATATTTCTGGCTCTAGTTGGTCTTTGAACAGAAACGATGGAACATTATTTATATGCTGCGTCCTTGTACTGTCGAGTAATGTTATCTGTAATTTGTATGTATACAGCAGCAGAACTGGGGTGGGGTCAACTGCTGTATTTTTCAGCGGTATAATTAACTTCTTTTGTCAAGGCTTGTTTGTGTTTTCAGTTGTACTGCAAATACCGTACCGTTTCACCTTATAAGAGCAATGTTCCTGTCATTTGGCGTGGTGACATAAAACAAATCATGTCTTGTGTGCAGCATGGTATTGTTGCCAGGCAACGCGAGAGATAAATGGAGAAACTCACAGAGAGAGTCGTGTGGAACTCATGACTGACTGTCACAGACATTTATTTATATTTATACACACCACAGTTTCAAAACTGAGTTATGAATTGAATGTAGCAGGGCAGAAAATGACAGAGATACTGTATAAATAATGAAAATCTGAATGGAGCCAAATCAAACTGTACTTTCAGTACCAAACCCTTGACTTTTGTTTTTCTTATTTGTTTGTACTTTGAATCACAGTTAAGCTCCAACAAAATGTCACAAATCATAGTCACACCCAACACTCCAGTCAGCAGAATCAAACTGATTCCACTCATGGTGATATGCTTCACTGGTTTGTAAAAATGTACATATGTGGAAAACTGTTGCCTCATGTATTCAGGCTAGAGCATGCTGCCTGCATCCGCACTTTTGTGCACTTTCCAGAAGTGTAATGCGTCACGGCCATGAAGCTGCTGCACAGTGTTTATTATTTTAGTAGTCATTCATTGTTTCCACCTTTCTCCCAGAATGTAAAACAAATGTCGCTTCCAGTATAAGTGTAAGAAAACACTGCAATATTCATGCTACGATACTGGTTCAACTTGTAAAGCACTGTGTCGATATATTCAAGTTCTAGTTCTAGACCCTTGGTTCTCAAACTGTTGTACATGTACCACCAGTGGTCAGCGAGCTTCCTCACTAATACTGTTCTACTCTGTATACCGAGGAGTACACTGTATTTTAATGTTGGTGATAATGGTGTTACTTCAAGACCTCAATATATTCTGGTGGTAGTTGGTAAAAGGTTTGAGAATCACTGGTCAACACCTTGCATTTCCAATGTGTATTCTTTCTTAAAACAGAGAAATCACAGTATATACTAAATATATCACACTACTTGTTGTATCCCATTATCTTGCTGCTCTCGCCACCTCGTCAGACATCTGCAACCCGGTGTCAGATTTCACTACCAGACCACGCCCCCTCACTTCTCCCTTTTTGTGCGTGTCACTTTGCTAACGTTGCTTTTTTCCAACGTACTAACTGGTTTGACCTTTTTCTCTCCAATGTGCTGACGCTTAGCTTTAAGGGAGTAACAGGTAATATGACCATTGAGTGTGTATTGAAGCCCACTTTGTCTTTTCTTTCTTTTGCATTTTCTTAGTTAATTCGCAGACATGTTATGGTTGTAATTTAACGGGAAACTAAAGCTGTTTGTTTGAATACAGCAAAAAATACGGTTAGGCTTTAAATATGGGTTGACATAACATTATTAAAGGGGCTTATATATGTTAGGACTGTCAATAGTTAATTAATCTAACATTTTGAAATTTGTTAATCTAGATGAATCGCGATTAAAAGTTAGCTTTTTCTTCTGATGACTAAATTCATGAGTAATCAGACGTGCATTTCAGACCCCATTGTTTAATTGTCTCTTTCATTATAAGCACATAACTACACATAGAATGATGTGGTTTCAAAGAGACTCAGGTCTATACAAGTGCCAACCAGTTCATCTTAAAATAAGGGCTCAACGTGAATGAGTGACTGCATGTCTTTGGACTGTGGGTGGAAACCGGAGAACCCGGGGAGAACCCACGCACACACGGGGGAGAACATGCAAACTCCATGCAGAAAAAGTAAAAAACAAATGAAACATTATCACAATGATTTATGCTGTGAGAGAGAAATGCTTAATCTTCTCGTGAAGAATAGAATTGTAAGTCGCTTTGGATAAAAGCGTCTGCTAAATGACATGTAATGTAATGTAATGTAATGTAGGCATGAGGGCAGAGCAACTTGAATGACAGCACACTCACACTGAACAAAAAACCTGGCAAGGGATAAAAAAAAAATGTGCATGTGACGCATGATCCTGGAATTTGTGGTCTCCACTAAAGTCAGTGGAACTGAAAACAACTTATTACTGTACATAATTCCCAGACTTGATCCTCACCCACACAGACCAGTAACAATTGGGATTGTATCTAGTTTTTTACCTTCATACTAAAAAACTCAAAGTTAGCAACACTTGTGGTATAAAGAATAATGTTATTGTGAGAACTTGATATGGTTGTTCACAGTTCCAGTCCGTTTGTAAGGGATTATAGCCTTCTAAAATGTTTTTGGTATGAGATGAGGATGATGCCAATTCTTGATTAAAGTAAATACAGCTGACTATTTAGTCATAGATGAACACATGATTTGCTCAAGATTTGTTCATGATCCCACCAGTACAAAAACTGTTCTGTCTGTTTATCAGGAACAAACAAAATACAAAGATAAAGGTTTTTTTTAATCAATCCCCATCCTGTACAAAACAATACTAATGAAACAAAACCATAAGATAAGATCAGATCGTCCTTAATTAGTCCCACAATAGGGACATTACAGTGTCAAGGCAGCAAAGACAGTAAAGATAATAAGTAATAAACATCTATATAACAATATTGACAATAAGAATATAAAAATAGATTATACAACCAGAATATGTACAGTATGAGCTTGATATTTACAGTATAAAGACTGGCACTAAAAAACTTGATAAAGCTGATAAGTTTTTAGTTTTTATTATAATTAGTAGGTTCATGAATGTATGTTTTTTTAGATGAAAATACTCTTCATTTCCTTACTGTGTGCATCTTATGTATTAAACTTCATCGTCGTCATCATCATATCTTGCAAGTCAGTGCATGTGTTTGTGCATATGAGGACAGGTTTGACAAAATTGGACTCAAGTCTATCTTTGTCAGGACATTTTAGCTTTTTGGACCTGTTGTTGAATCCTGACACTCATCCTGTCCTCTTTCTTTTTTCTTTTCTTTTTTATTTGACCTCAGATCTACCAGGAGGGTATGATGCGCTCGCTGCTACAGAACTCGCTCCATGTGTTTCGCGCCATCAGTGGGACATCCACAGAATTGGGCTGACCTCTGACCCACCTCCTGCCCACATATGCACTCTTTATCCCCTCGCGTCCTGGACAGGACGGTAACAGGGCAGCTCTGATTTTGGTGTCTGCCCAGCTGCGCTTGCCTACACACACTCTGGCTGGATATAATATTCAGAGAATGTAACACAGCAAGCTGAATGTCAGCAGGCCAGGTTAAGGTGTTGATGCTGAGTCATGCTAGGTTGCATTGCACTTTTCTCCCTGCCTTGGCGACAAACTGCAAAATTGACTCTTGTTTTTTTCGGAGGGAGATGTTTTGATGTCATTCTTCCTCTGCCGTAATTCTCCTCAGATCTATGCAGGACGCCACAGAACTCATATTTCCACAAAGAGTTTTGACTACTTGAGTCATTTTCCCCACAGTGTTTTGTTTCCTACAGGATGATCAATAATCCAGCTTCACTGGTTGTTATGTTATGTCAGACATTCAAGCACTGAGACACTCAAGCCAAGGAGTATTGTTTATAGCCTGGCAGTGCACACCAACCAGGCTGGCAGATGATTATAAACAGATAAGTCATATCACTGAGTGCTTGTTTAATGACGGTCCAAAGTTAGACTAAGGAAAGGGCGCACCTCAGGGTTGTTTTCAAACTGTGTCATAAAGCTGCTCTTAGCAGGGCTTTGCGTCACATTTCAATCACATCTTATATATCACATCTTATATATCACAGGAAGCTGTAGGTAAAAAAAATAATTGATCAATTCTATCAGAGCTGTGTAACAATCATTCAAGAGTGAACCCATTTTGTAGTCCACAGACATTAAAGGGCTTGATTACAGGACACACTTATCACAGCAAGTTAGTGACTGCGGCCTCTCATCTGGGTGTAGATCCAGTGCCTTTGTGCTCTGCCTTCTGAAAACTCTCCTCTCTCCATCAATAACAACGCCACATTCTGGGTTTTTTTCAGTATTTCACAAGTGCTACACTGAAATTAGCAAATAGATGAGTAATATTTAAGCAGATGTACATTATGTGCTGTAAATTGATCTGTGTATCCATGTATGTACTGTATGTATGTATTTATATTTGTAACATTTTGGATTCTTGATCAGTCCAAAGTCTGATTCTAGAGATTTTTTTTCCTTGTTTTTACTGCGTTGTATACTGCAGTGCTGCTGCCTGTCAAACTTACTTTGTAAAAGCCTTTTGCAAATAAAATCTGGAGAAGCTAATGAGTCACACCTTAACCTCCAAAGTACACTAGTGGTATGATCTATGATTGGCACACCCAAAAGCAATAAATACTTGTCAAGACACAGGAGTGTAGTAGGAAATAGGAATCAACCAGCAAACAAAATCCTGCACACTTGCAGGATCAATATTTACCACCATTTTTTTTTTTACTGTTGGGGCTCTTCAAAACAATCCATAGTTTGGGCTTCAATGTTATGTGGGAATGGGCCTTTAGGAGGCAGGTAAACTGGGTCTAATAGAACATGAGACACTTGGCTGCTAAAGTTGTCCAGTATGTTTTCCTCATTTTGTCCACCCTCTGTTGCTAAGTAGAGCCATTACCACAACAATATTCAGCATAATGAGTCACAGCCTCATTTAGATCCTGACGACTTCCTGGATGAGTGGTGGACGGATGAGCTCCTTGTGGTTTACATCACACTTGCATGATCACAGCGTGCATGCACAGCTGAACTTTCTACAAACAATCACAGCTGAATAACATGCACGAAAATAATTCAACACTTACATAGTTTAAAGAGGGAAAAGAAAAGAAAGAAAGGCACAAGAGTACATGTAACCGGTGGGGTTTCTGCGTTATGAAGAATTGGCCACACGATGGACATCTTTGGAGGCACTTACTCTTGAAAGGAAAAGAAACCCCTGTCAGAATTCAGATTCAGAAAACTTGATTCATCAATTTCTACAGTCCACTGGCTACACAAACATTTACATACATCCACACAGGGAAGGTAAACAACCAGCGCCTTGTGCAAACACAAGGCGCTGGTTGTTAGGACAAGGTGCATAGTGCACAATAAGGACATATAGGGACAATAATATCTATTAAAACTGCAAGCAGCATTGCACTGCCAGCAGGTGGCGCTATGCCCTTGACTTGTGTTGACCATTTCTGGTCCGGTCCCTGGTCTCGCGTATGAAATTTCAAGCAGATCGGTCAATGTACAGCAGTCACAGGCTACTTCCTGTTTTGTGCCAAAAAGGTTGGCTAAATGTTGCCATGGCCATGGCCATGCCCTTTCGAATCCGTGAGGCATTTTCATAGCTTTTCATCTTTGATGTGTCAAATTGCCACATTTTTTATGTTGGTACAATTAATGTGAATTAATGACGAATTTGTTCCTTTTCGTAACGGGTAAATTGCAAAAGACGGACACCAAATTCAAAATGGCCTACTTCCTGTTGAGTTTGTTTGTCTTGGGCTGTGACATTTTTTCCACCAAGTTTGTGAAATTTGGTGCAGCTTAGTTCACCTTTGGGGGCACTACTGAGTCATTTTGCATCACTTTTACTGCTTTCCCTTATTTTATAAATAGTCTGATTTGTGTGCCAATTTTCGTCCGTTTTCGCAGGTAAAGAAGTCACTGCTTAAATTATTGTTGTTTTATGTTTTTTTTATGCTTAAGAAACTGTTCAGAGAGTTCTAGATCCAGTTTGTTTCAAATGTGAATTTACATTTATGAACGTATGGGATTTAGCTGAGGATCAGGTAAATAAAAGCATCATTATTTGTATGATCTCAACAGTAAAAAAAAGAAATGCTAATATAGGAATCCATTAATATTCCTTTTTACATGTTACAGAGCATAGTCTGACTATGTTGCCCTTTTCCATTAGAATTTTATAATCTGATTAAGACTTTAAATCTACATAATGGGAATAATACTGGAATACTCTTAGAAGTCATAATCTGATTATTTTATTCTGAATATAAAATTATGTATTTAAGGGAAAGACAGGCAAAATATTTATAGAAAAAAATTCTCGATTATATGTAAACTAGCCATTTTGATTTGTTTTCGCAGAAATGCACATGATATGAATGGTGCCTGAAACTGAGGAAGCGAAATGGAATGCAGCCATTTATTATTCACAATTATCTGTGATTTCTTGGCACAGGGGGACAGGTACTGCCCAGCCGATGCCCTGTGGCCCTACACCTGCTTTAAAGTTATAATGAAAACATTATTTATTCATCTCATTGTTCAATGTATCACATTTCACATGTGTCTAGTCTTTTTGTGTTAACTTTATATCAAAATAAAACACTTTTACTTGGATTAGAAGTTCACTGGCCCCCGCAGGTAATTTTTGAATTTTACGGGGGAACATTTGTGAAGTGGACCTCTTTTTAATTAATTAGTTGGGCTTTTTTTGGAATAAATAATATCACAAACATAATCTCCAGTTGTGAGTCACAACTGCAATTTGAGTCTTATAATGCGAGTGTGTGTTTTTCTTCTTGAAGCTTCATCTGCGTTGGAGGAATTTCTATATTTCCAGTACACTCCGTGCTGCTTTCGTCATCCCTCCTATTCTCACACTAACTCCGCCCCTCCGGTCCTTCCCGGTCCCCACAGCAAACCCTCTGGCAGTGAGTGGACGAGTGATGCGTTTCTGTTGGCGGTGCTAACTACACGTTCGTGTTGCCCGGTTATTTCTCTGTTTTTTACACATTTTTCTTCCACCTGAACACATTGGGAAGGTATACGTATTAACTTTACTGGCTTGATAGAAGGAATATTAAGACCGTCGAGGGGAGTGGACCTGTTTTCATTTGGACTGACGCTAACATGACTACCATCACCCTAACGTTCGCCGCAGTTTTAACAGTTCTCCACTGCAGTGCAGGTAAAAAACCGTGTATGTATACACTCGTGTTACAGTCATGGCTACACTTTGTCAATCAAATAGGCTGAAAGCATTAAAAGCCACCACGAAAACGTACTAACCTGTAATATGTAATATAATTAGCTAACTTTGAACTACTTTTGTAATTGTACGATATTTATTGTTTAAGCATTCATCCCTGATTTTTTTTTCCTGTCGACTTGTGCCCCCTGGTGGCCAGGGGTTTGTACATCATATATGTGTTTAGAAAGGGAACTATGTATGGTTCCATATCGAAATAAGCTATTTTATTTTGTATATTCTCTGACATATGCTCATAAATATTGTAATATCTTCTCCTCAAATTACTACTGACCAGGGGTCGTCAACCTTTGTGACACGGAGTGCCAGTTTGCAATTTTCTTCTCATCTAGTGTGCCATTATCAACAAAACACAGTTAAATTATGACACACAATATAAAAACATGTCCAATATACCTGTATAATAATAATAATAATAATAATAATAATGATAATAATAATTGTAAGAAAAAACATCTTTAAAAAAAACTGCGTTTAATAAACATATTGCTCTGTCTGGGAAGTTAGGCCAACCCTAAACTGAGACTACAGTACCTTTTCTTAAAGCCTGTATCTGCCGCGGCTACAGCGCTGTGGCGGAAGCTGTCACTCAAACCCATGAAGTCTCTTGAGGAAATTGAGGAACACTGTGATGCAAGCGTGCCAGTATTTATGCCGCAGAGTGCCACCCGTGGCACTAGTGCCAAAGGTTGCCTACCCCTGGACCAAACTAAGTGGTTTGTGGACAAAAAGAGGACATTAAAGAAACATCATAATTTCTATGTTTGAAAAGCAATGATTTAAAGTTTTCAAACTTTTTTGACATTTCTTGGACCAAACGATGACTCAGATTAATCGTTAGCTGAAGCCCTAAAGCCAACTAACCATAAATAAGTAAAAACCTTTGTGTGTTGTAGGGGATTTTAATCATATTGTATCAAAACTGGCATCAAGACTAATTGTGGTTATTGATTAACTGCCATTATTATAGAGAAGAAGAGATACAAAAACATGAAGGCAGAGGAATCATCATGTACAATGCATCGCCAAAATGAAAGCATTTGGAAATCATACTATGTACAAATTGCCAGTCATGGATGGATTAAACTAAAGAATCCTGAAATACAGGAATTAAATCCACTTATTACTGGGACATTACTTTGGTGGGTCTGCCTGTGCAGCATCATTGGTTCTGAAACAGCTGAGAATCATTTCTTGTTTTTAAAACCTTGTCCTACAGATCAACTTCCTCCGCCGACAAATCTGAAGTGTAACTTGCCCGACCAGATCAGTGTTAACCTGACCTGGTCCTGGCAGAGGCCCAGCAACCTGCCAGAGAACTGTAAAATCTATTATGTAATCAGCTATCCAGAAGGACCCCAGGTAAATCTGTCTCTTTATTTTATGCATATGAGTGAAGGATTAACTCCCACTTTTAAAGAGCAAAACAGCCAATATTGAGAAAAACTGCTGTCCAAAACCATAACTACTGTATATATACAGTATACACATATATATATCACAGGGTTTCACTGCCAAGCTTATTATAGGAACCAGGAGGGACGCCTTGAAAGCATCAAAATGAATCAAAACTGTGATGCTGACAGTATAAAAGAAACTCATCATAAACACTAATAATTTTTAATAATCAGCTCCCTTGAGCTCTGTCAGATTTCTCGCCCTTTTGAAAACATTACACCATTGATAACCATTATAACTTAAACACCTCTTCCTGATGGAAACCGCCGCTGTGGTTGTCATTGTAACAGCGTCAAACATACTCATAGAGGCAAAGAAATTCGTACAAAAGGAATCATCGCCTGTCTGACTTGATCTGTCAACTATTGTCAAAAGCACACTTTGATGAATTTAACCGTCAGGTATGTTGGTAAGTTGGAGGTTTTACTTTCAAGGACAGAACACTTTTGGATTCACCATTTCTTTCGAACATGATAAGAAAAACAAGACAAAGAAAAAGAAGGAAAGAAAAACAGAGAAAATTCTAATTAATTTACTCGAAATTTCCATCAAACATTTCCTTTTAAATCCTTTTGGTCCGAAAAAGGAGCAGTAAGAAGTCAGAACTTTTCGAGACTTACCTCCCCTTACATTTTCTTTACTTTTTTATGTTTATATAATCTGTTTTATATGAATACTCAACACATTCTGCAACCTATGTCAAATATCACTCCGACATCAAAATGAAAAAGAGCAGTACAAATGGGAGTCTACATCATAATATTTGCATCCTGTATTTGTTCAGTATATTACTGTATTTTAAGTTTGATTATTGTTCCACCTGATTTCATTTCATCGCTGAAGTTATTCCATAAATTGATATTTAGTGTTTGTTGGGTTTTTTTAAACATGCGTATTCCTCATAAACCATATTTGCTTTCCCTCATCGTTTTGTTGTATTATCGCACCGCCCTATTTGGTATGTTGTTCAACTGTCAAATTACCCATGATTGATTGAACAGGTGGAGTTTAATTGTTGTCCACATTATAATTGAGTGGGTGTGACACAAGTTTCTCTTCTTGAAAAGAGTGTGAAGGGTGAAACATCAACACCTTTAGTCAACATTTATGCATAAGGAGCAAGTATGCGTTACATTTGTCACTGTGTCGCAGCTCTCTGGTGGACACTCATTAAATCCAGCATTGTATTTTTTTTCCAGCGCACAAATGCGAAATACTTTGAACACCGTTGTCCCATGAATGTCCATAACTACACTGTTAAAGCTGTTGGCGTAGAATCCTGTAATGGTTGGACCCCCAGCACACCTGTTCCTATAATCAACCAGATGTTACAAGGTAAACACCAGTAAAGAGAAAACAGAAAACAACATACTGAAGTTTTTGTTTCTTTATTCTATGCAACACCTTAACCATTGTCCTGTAACAGATAAAGTGGTGAAAGACTTCAGATGTGTCCCTCGCAGCAGTGGAATGAACTGTTCCTGGATCCCAAAAGATCGGTCTCTTGACCTGACATTTTCTTATTGGTAAGAATTATAGCAAGATGTGTTTTATAAAGTATAGTTTGAAGGTTCAGTTAGTGACAGCTAATGGCGAGACTTCAGCCCTTTCCCAAGTGTGACGGGGAACTAAATGTTAGCCATTGGACCTTTAAATGGAAAAAAAAGTATCTGCGAGGCTGTATATTATGCGGTGTTCTTTGGGGTATTAGATATTACAATACATACAAAAGCCACACAACAAACAACCCAAAGATCTTCCTGTTGTGAATGTATGAGCAATGGTGAGCATGACAAAGCACAGCCCTGTTTGGAATTTAGAAACATGCTGTTTTCATTCATCTTTGCTTCACAAGGATTTTGTCTTTTTTTTTACTCACCAACTATGATGTGACTTTCATGCTCCATGAACAGTATCAGGCCACACATTTATTATGTGAGGACATCTAGTGGAGAAGGGAGAAATCTCTCGCATCATCTCTCATTCCTTTTTAAACATTGAGGACTAAGCGTTACTAAAACCCAATAACAGCCAAACCAAAGCAGTTCTTTGTTGCTCTCCAGTGTCTCATCACCTCCCTGTCTTGTCATTGCAGTGATTGTAGTTCCAATTCGAAGGTTTGCAAACCTGTAAAGGACTGTGATCTTTACACCAGTGGAATAAGGAATGGCTGTTTGATGAAGGAAATTAGTCCCAACGAACTTGAAATTGGCTTTCTCGTGAAAAGCACAAATGGACTGGACGTCATTAAACCTGTCTTTGGTTGGTGTGATTGCCAACAAATAATTTTTTAATATCAACAACTAAACGTTGGTTTTTAAAGGTTCTTTTTTTCTCTCTCTTTACAGTTTTACCATCACCAAAGCTGAAAGTCACAGCAATCAGAGATCTCCTCATACTGAGCTGGACGCCTCCAAACGTTGGACCATGGGATTGTCCATGGGAATATGAGTTGTGCTTCACTGAATGCGGCAGAAAACAAGTGAGTAGTGATGACACAGTAATATTATCACTCATCCTGATGAAAAAGCACTTACATTATTTTTTTTGATGTGCCACAATGGGGAGCTGCATCTTTCCTGGTGACTTATTACGATCTATTTAAATTAATTATATTTCACTGAAAAATATTAGGGCTGCGATATTTTCATAATCAATGAATCTGTTGATCATTTTCTCGAGTAATCATTTGGTCCAGAAAATGTCAGAAAATGGTAAAAAATGTCGATCAGTGTTTCTCAAACCTGGTTGTCTTGTTTTGTCCACACACCAAAAATGATTTCTTTGTTATGTGGAGCAAAGAAACCAGCAAATATTCACATCAAAGAAGATGAAAAATTTAGAGAAACTCAAAAATGTTGACGCTTCATTTAGATATTGATTAAAAATTGGTTAATGGAGTAGTTGTTTCAGCTCTAAAAAAACATGTATCCTATCTGCCATGTTTCTGACCACCATGAGTGGAGCAGGAAGTCTTCAACATCTGTTTAAGTTTAAGGTAATTGCAATAATAGTGTGAATCACAATTATATGTTTAAGGATAATCGTGGTGGGAAATTTTGATATTGTCCCATGCCTACTAGTGAGTTGACAAAATAAAGTGTTATGCCTAAAATGTGAAAGTACTTCCTCTGTCATGTCATCATGTACGCAGACACATTGCCACACAGAATGTACATAATCTGGTTTTGTCTGTCCCTGAGAAAGTCTGACACTGTGCCTCTGTGTGTTTACAGTCTTGCCGGAACATCACCTCGATGAGTCGCAATATGTCCTACGATGAGAACTGCATGTATACGTTTCGCTCAAGAGTCTTTCCCAGTCGTCTTTATTGCCGACTATTGAGCAGCAACTTCAGTGAAGACGTAAAATATGGTAATTTAAATTCAACCAGGTTTACTTCCATTGTTTTGTAGATGCATTTTTAAGGATGGCACGATGTAGAGTCAGATAGAGTAGTCTTTTATCTCTCCTTTGCAACCCTCTCTCATATCCATGTCACATGACGGTGGTCTTTACTGCAAGTTACCTGTGTTTTGTGACGGATTTACATCATATCTGAGTCAGTGATTTTGTCCAGTACTGGACTGATACTGATTCTGAGTATCCCTTTGGCGCATTCCTACAGCTCTAAATAAGCGTCTTTTTGTCTTCACAGGGATGACCAAGCCTCCTGACACAACACTGACCATGATTGCCATTGTCATCCCCATCATTCTGTTTATCTGTGTCATTCTGTCCTGCTATTGCTTCTGGAAGTGAGTCAAACAATCAGTTCTGATACCAAGTAAATTTTAGGGTGTCTAAATGACACTTTTTCAATACTCATTATTGTTGTCAGTTGTAACCATGGCAATAATTGTGATTTAAGGACAGGTTAACACAACAAATTAGTGCAGTTTGTGCTATTGAAAATGCGTATCCACTCCTCGAGCTGTGTTGTTGCTGTTCAGTGTTTTTCCCCCAAGAATTGATGGAATTTAAAAAAAAAAAGAGAAAAAAAGTATGTTCACTCTTAATTCCCAATGAAGCTCTGGGTGCCACATGCCTCAGTTGGTTTCCATGTTTTAAAGCTCACAGAGCTTTATTATTAATATGTAACTTCTAGACACAGAAAGGTCCTCTATTTCACTGAATGGTGACTTGGTACACATTAGCCACAAGTTACTGTTGTGGCAGAACTTTTTTGTTTTGTCTCACTGAAGCCACCACGATGTGGAGAATAACTGAGGCTTGTAAATAAGTTACTCATCACATTATTGACTCTTTCAAAACAAGCCACAGATATTCAGCACCAAGCCTCAATGAACATTTAAAACCAACATGTGTGTCAAATTACCATTTTAGATTTAACAATGTCCTGACCTGTACATATTATATTCTACAGACTAAATAAAACACATCTGTTTCTCACAGATCTGCACACATATGAGACAGTAATCATTTAAAATATTAGTTTAAATTTAAGTCAAAATAATAGCGATTAGATATTTGTTCAAAATCCTTCAGCCCTAGTTACTGGTTATGATGTTTGGGCTGATATGTGTTAAAACAAAAACTCACATTTATACATGAATATGAATTTGTGTAAGTATGGGAGCGTAGTAGGAGGAGGAATTTCAGAATAAAGCTGATGTCCTATTTAAAGCTGATGTCCTATTTAGTGAATGAATAAGACAAAATGAGTCACAATTAAAAAGTGACAATATTTCCTAATACCAGTAATGATGAAAAGTGTGTGTGTATTATGTGAGTTTTCAGTCACTGACACGTTTGCTGTGGCATGTTTACAGGCACAGTGACATCATTTGCGCAAACCCGCCAGACCCCTCGACAATACTCAAGGAAATGATGAGTGGAAATAAAGAACATGAGGTATATACTTTATTCAAAGGCTTGAATATGAATGTGCACTCTCTCTTCTCTCTCTTCTCTCTCTCTCTCTCTCTCTCTATCTATCTTTGGCTGCACAAATAATATTGACATTGTTCTGTTTTCTAGAACAAAAGAGAGGGCCTGTACACACCTTTGCCAGAAGACGTTGAACCCTGCATAATTTCCCCCATAACGGAGAACAGGAGGCTCCAGGAAAACCCTTGACATGTGCATGTACAACCTCCACTCATGGCTTATCGCTGACTTACCTCCTCAGGTCTGGTTGGACGCTTCATGAGGAATAAAGCATTCTACCTTATCTTGACATAGATACATGGAACAACAGGGAACCTTGTGTTTTGCTGACTCTTGGTCACATTCAGGAGAGGAGAGATAACATTTTTGATTAAATGTGAAATTTAAAGGTCTATTTGGAAAGTTACAGCTGCACTTCACTGTGGCCATGAACACTAGGACATTTTTAACCTCAGCACCTGTAAGGTGTTTTACATACTTTTGGATACCTATGACAACTAGGAGCAAGGGTGTTTGCGTATGGATGATGTCATGTCCCCGCCAATATTTGGAGAAAGCCAGATCATCCCTACCAATATTAGGGACGGGGCAATGAGTGTTAATTTCCCAGAGGGAACCTCCCAAAGGGATCAATAAAGTCGTCTGTCTGAGTTCATGTGCACGAATGCTGTGAGAGGACAGCAAGGGTTAGCGAGGGATTTCACGAGCACCAGTGAATGCATCACAGCCGAGCTGCGAGGAACAGAGGAAACGAGAGAGCGCAGGTAATGTGCTGTTCTGATAACAGAGCAGTGAGTTTTTAGGGTCATACCTCTTTTTGCCTCCCTAATGTTTCATTGCTTTGTCTCGTGAACCTAGGACAGTTTGCAGGAGTTTGTTCATAATAATATAAACTTCTTGCAAACTGTCCTATGTTCACGAGGTTATTACATGTCATTTAGCAGACGCTTTTATCCAAAGCGACAAGTAAGAGCTTCAAGTAAGCCAAACTATAAAGTGCTAGTCATAAGTGCGATGTATAAGCAAGTTTTTCTTTTATAAGTAGTATTAGGGTGTGTGGTGGGGTTACAGTCTTGTAACTAAACGTGGTGTGGAGGAGCATTGGCCCTTGTTCCAACCAGGGCTCGAACCCGGGTCTTCTTGCTGCAAGGCAAGAGTGCTAACCACTACAACACCATGTGGCCCAAGTACCCAGTCACCTCTGGTAATACATTTTATTTCCTCTGGAATGATGCCTCTTGTAGTAGCTCTAAGTGGCTGTTGATTAAATGCGACATAGGGTGAAAAGCAGGGTAGACCCTGGACAGGTCAGAGTTGTGAGTTATGGAGGTTATGTTTTTGCTGTTGTCTGTTTGACTGCGAGCAACATAATTCAAAATGTATATAGATTATGGGCCAAGCAAGGATTAGATCTACATAGTGAGCTATGACAGACACTGCTCTGCTAACCTACCGTCATATGTTTATATGTAGTGGTAACTTTGTATTATATTCTTTTATTTTTGTCTACCTTTTAATGTACAGTGTATTTTATGTTCAATGCCTGATGTCTAATGCTGCTGGAAAAGAATAATTTCCCAGTGTGCGATCAATAAAGTGCATCTATCTATCGATCTATTGTGTCAGACTCCTACATGTGAGTTTAGTGTTAGGCCTCATCCACATGGAAACAGAACTTTCCCGATACAATATTGTTCTTATTTTTTAACAAAAAAACCAAAAATAATTCTGGCTTTCTTTCACATTTGGAGTCAGATAACAGAGTACTATGAAGTCATATTTACAGGCTTATATAATAATCAATGAATATAATATAATATATTTTACTTGGTTAATACAATAAATGTACAGTTAAATAACGATTGTGAAGTTGGTGAGTGCGTGCATTTGTCTGTCACGGCCGGGACGCGAACCCAGAACTCTGGTTTCAGAGTGCAACTTCCTACCAACTGAGCTAATAAAATTGACAATCAACTTCCTATAGAGTGGTATTTAACGAGAATAGGGTCAGACTGTGATTGGCCCACGAATCGGAAGTCGAAGTTAGAATTACTCACTCCAGCAGTTCTTTTCGCAGTTTTCCTTTAAGAAAGAGACGCTATGTCCAGCGTCCTCGACAGTTGAATGCCCTGACATTAGGAAATGTCAGTAGCTACTAACACACATACACATTTTTGTTTCTTTTTCTACTTTTGTGTCAATTTTTTTAGCTGACGGCGACTACGAGGAATCCTTCTGACGCCTTACGGACAGCGAGCGACCCGCACGGGAAGTGGGAATTACACGGCTTAAAGTTGGGGAAAGAAACGTATTATCGAAAAGGAAAAGCGATGATTCCGTTCCACGGTTTCGCCTTGTTCTTTTTGGGTCACTACTTTCTACAGGCTGAGTGTCAGACTGGTAAGAAAACGTGGTTTAATGACAAATAACTTCACCTTTACTTTATGTTCTGCCTTGTTGTTCTGGTCTGACGTCACTGTTTCCTCGGAATCGCTCATGTCGTGGACATATAAAACGTCATGTAGAAGAAATCTACATTTTTGAGACAGTAACCCCAGACACCCCCTAGAAAACCTAGGTGTCTTTAGATTTATTCAGATGTCTAAAATAGTGTTAAGCTTAAGTTAGTTGGTTTCATTTCGGAGTTGAAGATTTGCTCCTTTAGTAGGGCTGAACAATTAATTGAAAATGTTATCGAAATGGCAATACTGCTTGCTGAAATTTTCAAATCGCAGGGAGCCAAAATGTGTGAAAAGTTAGCATTTTAGATTAAATATTGTCCTGACCTAGACATCATATTCTACAGACTGACGAAAACAAATTTGTTTCTCACAGATCTGCAAAAATATCATACTGTAATCATTTTAAATGTGTCATTCAAATGAAAACAATTATGTCAAACAGTATTATTCTCTCTCACATCGCGAATCATATCACGGTTGCGATTTCAGTCAAAATACTGGCAATTAGGAATTTATTGAAAATCATTTAGCCCACATCTATTCTAAGTTTTAAAAAGTCATTTAACTGGTTTAATTGCTTAATTCAAAGTTAGTGTAACCAAACTTGAGTATATTAGTATCAATAATAGTCAACCACAGGCTATACTCTGAGGTGGTGGGCCCCCAAATAAAATTAAACTTAGGGCCCCACAAAGGCGTGGGCTTGTGAGGCTTCAAATTAACATGGTTCCCCCAAAAAAAAAACAGCCACATAACAACAACCATTATTAAAAACTCAAAAAACTGTGTGAGCCTGAAGATCTTGACAAACTATCAGTCCAAAACCTACCTGGTACCTTCATGTACTAGACCCACATTTGAATCCCAAATTTGTCCATAAACAATTCTGACTGTTTTTACTGCCATTTCTCCAACACTTCTATGAACCTCTATGATATTACATTTCTATCTTTTCTCTTTCTTCATCTAAGGTCAAAAGTTGTCCTTTATGTGGACGAGTGAGTTGGAAGGCATTCTGACCTTGGCACCAACGAAGCCTTTGATGGCAAATTGCAGCTATCGCTTTTTTTCAGTAACCAATGAGAATTCCAGCGGACAATATTCCGTAAGTATGCTTACATTTTTCTTTTCCGTTTAAAAGCAGCATGTACTGGTGGCAAACTAACCTACCACAGTTGCAGTGAAAAGTCAAATGGTTCAAATAGTCTCAAATATATATATCTTGGAAAAACAGCATCAGTCCACTCCTATGGAATATTCCCACAGAATGAATATGAATATTGAACTGACATAATCTTTCCTTTCTACTGTATTCCCACTGCGATTATCTTTTATTATATCACTATTGTTATTGTTGTTGTTTTTATTATTTATTAGGTTAATTTTCTGACCACAGCATGTTGGAAAAACCACCTGTTTCTTCTTAAAGCAACACTATGTCGGATTTCGATTAGAGATGCACCGAAATGAAAATTGTTGGCCGAAAACCGAAATAAATTATTATGCCAATTCTCTACCATCCATCCATCCATCTGCTGCCACTTTATCCTTCATAGGGCGATATGCGGGGCACACCCTGGACAGTTCACCAGTCCATCGCTGGGCCACATATAGAGTCAAACAACCAGAACATGTAAACTCCATGCAGAAAGGCCCTTGTTCCAAATGGGGCTCGAACCCGATGTGGCCCAATTCTTTACCATTGTTTTTTAATCTAATTTTGTTGTTATGGCTGCGAGTGTGTACTTACCTCACTAAAGTCATTGCAATTGTATCGATTAATATGCATGCTTCAAAGAATAAATCAGTTATTATAGAAACTATGAAAATATTTAGGAGAATCTCAAACATATCAAACAACGAGGGTGCATGACCCCCATCCGTTTTCACTCTGTGGTGCAGAAAGTGCTTTAGTGCTGCAATTAAGGGAATACCATCTGCCACAGATGCATCTGATGAGCTGATCTCCTTATGCTGGCCGCAGTTTTTCATCCTGTCGTGTTGTTCACGTGCTAAAAGTCTTTCTGCCTTTTTTGGCCGAAATGTTTCGGTTTGGTACTATTCCTAATGGAAACGCAAAGAAAATATGCACTGTACCCAACTGAACCGGAACACTTGTTTAGATAGTACATCAACTTACAGCAGGATGAATGGCAGCCCCGTCAAAGCCTGAGCGGGTCTGCATCACCTGCTCTGGCATTATGGATGATGGTGACACAAAAAGAACTACAAAATTCAACTTTACGGCATACACCACAATTTACATCTGCATACACGTCATGTCACGAAATGTACCAGGTTGTCTCAGTCAGTGTAATAGTTTTGTGTGTTTCTCTGCCGGCGAATTCAGACATCCACATCCCCTTATCTTACTTTCGACGAGGCGATGGAAGGAGGATATGTGCATTTTTCTGTTGAAACTGTCTGTAACGGCCGAAGGAGCAATAAAACCGTCCTCAACATCACCTACCCAGGTAGCTAAGAGTAGTTTTTCAACGCTATTTTCAAATGCATTTGAGTGTTCAAAGAAATGTGACCAAATATGACCATATATTAACTGTCTATATTTACATAAATGCAATCCTTGTTCCTTCCAGAAATGGTAAAGAATGTGAAGTGCTTTGTCTATTCCTCTGAAAACACCAGCTGCTCCTGGGACTTGGCTGTTCCCAAGTCATTTGTCAGATTTTACTATCGGTATGTGTCTTATTTTGTATTTCTGTTCACATATTGTACTTACAGAAGGAGTATATATAGTTGTCTCAGGGTCAACTAAAACTCACCACCAGTTAGTCAGAACTGAAGAAACCTCTTGGATGGGTGGTGGAACGTGTTTAACTTAGTCCAGTCGACCAACAGCTAACTACATCAAATAAACTGTCCCTAACTCATACATTAAAGCATTATTTTTAAATTTCCCTCGTAATATTGAGCATAAACACAACATGGTGACATCAGAGGGTTAACGGGAGACGATTGGACTCAAACATCTCTTCTCCTTCCTGTTAAATTCCTGGTGGATTTATAGCACGATCTTGATTTAAACATGATAATTCTAAATAATGTCAATATGTTACGTTTATTTTTTAATCCACACTAGTATCTACAACTTGAGGAAAATGAAGGATACATCTAGAAAATTGTTTTCCAAATGTGAGCAATTCCTTTCAAGGTTTTCTTACCAAATGTAAGACATTTTAGGATTTTTGTAAAACGTTTTTTTTTTTTTTAAATGACATCCACCTTACTCCACCTTAACGTCGTACCCGCTCAGTTGTGCACACAACATTGAAGTTGATAGGGTGAAGTTGGCACAACTATGCTAGTGTGTTTTTGGTTTTTGGTCTCCGCCAGTGTATTCACCAGCTAGTTACTAATATCTGCCGTTTGTTGCTCAACACATATTGCACAGCACCTTTTCTCCAAAAGCATCTGCCTTGCACTACTGACAATTCCTCTTTTACAGAAGTGAAAATGCATTAATTGATCACTTATTTCTATATTTTTTTATGGCTGTTGAGTCAGTATTGGCACCTCCGACAGTGTAACTTTGTATTCCTTGGCTGGCTGCAGTAACTTCCTGGAGTCTTCACTTTCAATATAAGACTTCTTGGCAATGCTTACAGATTCCAGGAAGTAACCACACCCTCACGGGGCATGCTGTGTAATTAATAATGTGTTGCTGTTTTTTTCTCTCCATCTTTTCAAGATTGATCAACACAGATTCAGCCCCATTACAAGAGTGCCCCTCGTACATTTACGCCAAAGGCCTCATGACTGGCTGCGAATTGCCGGCGAACTTAATGGATCACGTCCACATCTTGTTCAATGGAACGGCAAACAAGACGTTTTTCAGGAACACCTTCGCCAGGCTGCTTAAGGATGGTATGCAATGAGGACACTTACTGGTGCTATTGTCTGGTTGTGACTCCTGTGGGGGGGGGAAAGATTCTGTTGAAATGTGTTGCACTTCCTCATTCACTGTTAAAAACAGAAGTTGGCCCTGACCTTGATTTGTAGCAGTTATTGTGATCTGAGACTCTGTGTGTGTGTGTGTGGTTGTTATAACAGCATTGTTGTTACCATTTCTCTGTCATGCCCCTTTCTGCACAGTGAGACTACCTGCCCTTGAATGGACAGTCAAGAAGACTGGGAATAAATTCAACATCAGCTGGGTTCCACCCACGATCAAAATTGGTTTTGTACGTTACTTAATCAATTACACGGAGTGCAATAAACCACTGGTAAGAGTCTCTCTGATGAAATTTGGCTGTGTCTTGTTTAGTCCGTCTACTTTACCTTGTACTAGAGTAAAAAACTCAAAATAATGCAATTCTGGAGGCTTCAAAACAATGTATGTTGTAGAAGATGTTAAAGAATGTGTATTTTTGCACCAACAATACCAACATAATGGTGAGGCAACACTACTACAGAGTGATACTAATAGTTAAAGACGCTTCTGGGTACACATCTAATTTGTGCTTTGTGCTTTGACAAAATCAAAACGTCCAGAATCTTGAATTTTATTTGGCTTGAATTTCAGTATTATAAATTAAAGCCACATGGGTACAGAAAGAAATACAGTATCTTAACCATACTGTATATCATACATGGATGAATCCTCCTTCATTTAGTTTTCTGACTCTTTCCGAATCTCATTTTAATGTTGAACAGTTACGCAATATAAGCAACAGACGAGTGGGGCTTCATGAATACACATTACTTTATATCAAGTTGTTTCCCCCATTCATATTATTGCAGCTTTTGTTAAATAGCCATGTATTTTATATTGTACTGAACCAGTGAGATAATTCATTCATCACTCTCATAACGATGTCTTCTTTTCATTCACAGTATAAAGAGATAAAAGAGGTAGAAACAACCAGTTACAATCAGCTGGAAGTAGTGCCTCACTGTCAGTACCACATGACTATTAAATCTGAACACCTTAGGTTCAAGACTCCACCAAGTGAAGAGAAGTATTTTGGTATGAGCTTTGTCTTTATTGTTATCTGACAAAAAAACACTATATGTATGTATATATATATATATATATATATATATATATATATATATATATATATATATATATATATATATATATATATATAAATAGGTTCATATATAATATATATATTTTTTTAAAACTTATTTTTAGTACATGCATCTTTTTCTTGGTGAGTTTTATGAAAATGTCAACGTGAGTGGACCCCTCACCGGCTCATGAGCTTACACACTGTTGCTGATGTTTTTGCACGCAGATGCAGAGACTAGTCCTAATGCGTTGATCTATGCTACTGCTGTCATCCCACTGATGTTTGCTGTCCTGGCAGTTTTGATGTTGGTGTTTTGTAGGAGGTTTGTAAAGCCTGTGTGTTTTTGCTCGACACCTATTGTTTTTTGTTTGTTTGTTTGTTTGTTTGTTTTGGTCTGATCTTTTCACTCTCGCTGTGCAGGAACAAGGACCGTATTTTCCCCAAAGTCCCGCAACCTCGGGATCTCCTCAGTGATATTGCTGACAACAATAACAAGGTGAGGTGTGATTGAAGTATTACTAAAGGAATCGTATGGAATACTGGTATTGCCAGTTCAGTTTACAGCTTAGGTCTCTGACTATAAGCAATAATTAATCACTTCTGACTTAGTCACAACACGGGAAACTATTTTGCTCACCACCATGCCAAATTAGAATGATTAAACAAGACACTAAACGTTTCAAATTTAGCAGATAATCATCTCTGTTGGTCAGTGTTTGTACAGAAATGCTCTGGTATAAAAGCACTTGTTTACTAAACAAGTATAAAAATGACATTTTCACCACATTGGTCACAGTTTAGTGACATACTGTACACAAACACACAGCTGGTTTAGCTCCAGTCCTGCTCTCTGTCTCCATCTCTATCAGTTAGGGTTGCCAACTGTTCCATCAAATAATAAATAAAGTCGGTAAGAATTATACATCATGAATTTATTAATGCATTGAAGACAAACAGTTTTTTGTCTTTACTCCATGGTTGTTGGAAACTATTTTTCTAACATAATGTGTGAAGAGGGTGTTTTATTTGTGCTGCTGCTTTTCTTGGCCAGGTTAATCGAAGTGGGACTTTTTCCTAGTTCAATAAAGGAATTTCACTGGCTGATATGATGAGACTATTATCTGTCGACTGTAGGTTGGCCGTCACTCACTAACGTTTCTTTTTCCGTCTTTGTCTCAGAGCAATTTGCACTTATCAGCGGAGGATATCGAGAACTGTAAAGTCATGCTGGTGATGGATTCTGAAGTCAACAAACCAGTCCTCCACTGATCCAACACGCTCCAGAGCGCAAAATTCTTACTCAACAGAGGCAAAAAAAGACACATTTATGTTACGGCTCCTTTGCTTGTTGAGGAACCAGGTGCGTGAACTCAAACCTCCACTGGACAAAATAAAACTGGTAGCTGTTACACAGGATGATGTTGATAGAAGCGATGAAGTGGCAGCCAGCCAACTACTATACATTTGTTTATGTGCAAAAAATGGCATGTTGTTTACTTATCTTATCAGTCACCTTGTCGAGTTTGGCCAGGTTATGCAGCTTCCTCCTCATCTGCTGCTCCCCCATGTTGCTGAGAGCTTAGCCCAGCCCCCTGCCTAGCACAGAAATTGAATTCTGCTGAGGTAAGAGTCACTGAAAGGGTGTCTCACAAGCTCTGTTTCCGTTTTTCTTTTTTTTTTGATAAAGCTTTTGCTCCGTCTGAATGTTTTTATCATGAGTCTGATCCTGTATCCTTAGATTATCAGGTGCGCAGTGTTGCCAACTTAAAGGGCTAATAACTGCTGACTTAATGTAGTGTGCAAACTTTTATACATGTCATAATTGCTGTTTAATTGTTAATGAAGGCTGAATGACATCCTCAGTAAGGAGATTTTGATTTTCAACTTTTCACAACATCCGCTTCAAATTATGTCTGACTTGCACTGAGCAGTGCTGTGTGACTCCTTAAGGAAAGGAGAGTGCTTTCACTAAGTATTATTAGACACTTAAATCCACGTGCAGCAAAGTTATCACTTGACATCTACTAATACATTTCACACTTCTGGGGGACCAGATCACATTCTGAACCATTAATGATGCAATTTTAAACTTATTCTGTGGGTTCAAATGCACAGATCGACCAGTTACAGGTTTTAAAGCTGCAGTGTGTAACTACTTATTATGAAGTATGCATCATTCCATATCAAAACAAACACTTTTACTTTGAAATTCTGTGAAAGATCGTCATGAATATCTTTATTGCTATATCTTGATGAAATATTGTGTTACAACTCTAAGCTCATATTGCCCACGTGCTATTGAACAGTTGTCGTCGTGCCCCCATATTTTTGTTTGACTAGACGTTCATTGAACATTTGATTTTGATACCCTTGTGTTACAGGTTCCTTTCCTTATTTTGTCCTTGAGGTAAAAAGATGTACAGCAACACTGTGTGTGTGTGTGTGTGGGGTGATAATGATTGGTGATCTGATGCAATCTTGTTGTAACCACACTGATGAAATTCTATATGCAGCTGCATCACCTTTTTCACCTACATGTGGAAGATGTGTACTATGAAAATAAATCCGACTATAGGCTGTAGCAATTAGTGGCCCGTCAGCATCAGTATCTGGCCTGGGAGAAGATTTACCAAATCTGATCTTAAATTACTTGTTTATCTTCACCCAAAAAATAAAGTTTCATATCGAGTTCAGAGCTTTTATTCTGAAAAAAAAAGAACTGATTCAAATAAGATTCTGTTTCTGAACTGAAGAAAAAACACTGATGTTGTCATGGACAGCAAGGTTTGGGAGTAACTGTCCATGAAATAACTATTATCATATGTTGTCCAAAGAAGAGATTCTTAAACATTTAAATAATGCACAATCGATAGGATTTTCTATTCTATAGTATACGTGCAGTATAATAATACACATGATACAAAGCAGATTTGTTGCTATCGAAGCGATTTCATTTCATCAGCTTTGTTAAACTACCTTCAGTTACTGGTAATACTGCTTCAAAATAAAAGCCTCGATTGTGAACATATGTTGTACTACAGAGAGGACGACGGGGACTTTTATTTAGTTAAATTGGAGCTGTGTATTTCCCGCTGTACGCCCGCTAACCTGACTCACTTCCGGGGACCTCCAGCCTCAGCGTTGAGCAACAGCGCCCTCTGGTGGCCGACCTGGGGAACTACACCATGTCGACTCAGACTGGTCCTGATGCTGAGAGGATGCTGAGTGCAAGCGGTACTGAGAGGATGTGATGTAGGAAAACGGCACCGGGACACGGCGATGTAGGCGCAGTCTCTGTGGCGCAATGGAATAGCGCGCTGGACTTCTAATCCAGAGGCTCCGGGTTCGAGTCCCGGCAGAGATGGCTCACTCTGCTTGCCACGCGGCAGATCTGCGGTTATTTTTACTGTTTTGGTCGCTGCTAGCAATGTAGAGACATTACAGTCATTCCGCCATTATAGGAATGTAAATGTGAGCCACAGTGAACAGAACTAGACCCAGTTCCCTCACACAGTCGCTGCATTTGTCCCTGCTACATTTATTAAAACATTTTTGACCCATAATCATCATAATATATGATGTTTCTGCTGTAACGTAAGAGAGAGGGTTGTTCTTTCTCCTTCTCATTTATTTTCATGAATTATTATTTATCATATACATTCTAATATTTTTTTAATTCTTCAGATCGGAAAATATCCACGAGGGAAGGAACAAAAATAACATGTCAATGGAGCAGGAACATAGGTACTTGTGGTTTAAAAATATGGTTTATCAAAAGCCTTTACCCACACAAACTACTTCTTACATCCAATCCAAATTCATTTATAAAGCACATTTGACCAAAGTGCTGTACAGTTAGACATAAAAACAACATAAGAAAACACTAAGACCAATTTAAAACAACAGAAACGTTAATATAATAAAATCATTAAGACCAATAGGAAAGGAAAGATGGATTAAAATAAGCAACTCTCATGTTGAGCCAAAAGCCAAGGAGTAAAAGTGCGTTTTGGGGTTTGATTTAAAAACAGGCAGTGTGAGGGACAACCGAACATGTGGCAGCAGAGCGTTCCAGAGCTTACATATGCAATAATACCTGGTATTTTTGTATTTACAGACTTTTCCAAAGCTTTTTCTGTCAGCCAGTAAACACAAGACAAAGGTGAGTGCATCAGATTTAGTATGCAAACATTTATTACAAACACAGATATACTGTTGTCCTTTATTGTGTTTGAACAAACAACACACACACACACACACAACCTGCTGTAATAAATAATAAACCAGAGACAATTATGTCAAACATGACGATAATAATCGTACTACTTATGTCAGCAAACGTGATGGAGTTCTCATCAGTTTACACACAAACACAGAGATAATGTGGCGGTAGAGTACGTTCATGCCACACGGGGGCGCTCCAGTACCACTTTAGCGTGTGTGTGTGTGTCTGTCTGTGGCTGGTCCTCACAAATTTGAATGTTTTTTCGGGAATTGAGGTGTACAGGGTTCAAATTAGAATTAGGATTATATCAGGGTTCAATTATGGGACACGTATTTAGATGTGATGATTAAGGGTTAGGCAAAGTGACAAAGGGAATGCATCTAGAAGTGTCCCTAGTGTCCTCACTAAGCGAATGAGGACATTTTGGCTGGTCCTCACATTCTGTCATCCCTTAAAATGACCTTTTTCAGGGTTAAGACTTGGTTTCAGGTCAGAACTGGATTTAGGTTAAGGTTAGGGAATGCCTTGTGTCTATGAGTGTCCTCGCAAGGAACACTGTGCAAATGGGCCCCACAACTGAGAAGCACTTTTTTTCAGGCTTAAGGCCTGGTTGTAGGGTAAGAGTCTGTGGCTTTGTGAGGACCAATAAAATGGTATAGAGAGTGAGGACATTTTGGCTGGTCAGACCTGGGTTTAGGTTAAGGTTAATGTAAGGGAATGCATCGATGAGTGCAAACATATGTGTGTACTTGTATTTATATCTTTGTGAGGTCCAAAAACTGTACAAACTGATATTTGTGGGAACATTTTGTGTGCCCCCCTAACCTTTTTTTTTCAAGGTTAAGTCAAGCCCTGGTTTAAGGGTTAGGGTAAGGGTCAGGAGTTAAGCACTTAATTGTGCTGTTAAGATAAGGCTAAGGGGCAAGGGAATGCATCTACAAGTGTCCTCACATTCTGTCAACCCTTAAAAGGGCTTTTTCAGTGTTAAGACTTGGTTTAAGGGCCAGAACTGGGTTAAGGTTAAGGGAAGGGAATGCATTATGTCTATGAGTGTCCTCGCTAGGAACGTGTGTGTGTGTGTTTATATGTGTGTGAATGTAAGAACCTGTGGGGACAATGTGGCGGGCTCAGCATCCTGAGGAACGACCAAGTCAGTGATGAGACAAGGATGAGGACATGATGACATCATGACTGCATGTCCTCATCCTACACAGATAATAAATATAAAGGTGTATTGCCAAAATTCCTGTGGTATTTATTCTTCCTTACACCCCAGGTCCTACATTTCAATCACCAATCCATCTCTGCAGCCCATAAGTACACTTTTCGCTATAAAATGCTAAATAAAATCAACATCTGTTTATGCAGATGTATATATATATATATATATTCACACATAGATAGATAGATAGATAGATAGATAGATAGATAGAGAGATGTAAAAACACATTAATAATCTTGATATACATAGTCATATAAGTGTGGACTAGAGAGAGGTATCACACTAGAAAACCAGATGAATCGAATAGTTCAGCAAATGTACGCTGCTTTATTCATTTATTTTATTTCATAAGTTGTATTTTTAGCCGGTGGTGGACTGAGCGAGGTCCAGAGGGAAAGAGGAGAAAGGAGGACAGTGCTGCTGCTGACGTTAGAGAGAGAACGAGAGAGAGGAAGACGGACAGAGAAGGAGAGAGAGAGGGAGGAATGTGCGCTAATGAGAATATGACGTCAATTCAGAGAGATTACAGCGAGGACCGGAAGTGAGCATTGCATGAAATGTTATTTGGTTTTTTTGTCATATAGAAGTGGCTAATTTCCCATGTTTAAATGGTTTGACAATGCACGTGTGAGTAACCTGGCTAGAAATATAGGTACACGTTTAAATAATTGCATTTTTCAGTTCCATTTAATCATTTAATTCTTCCCAACATACAACCTCCTCCACAATAAAGCAGTCACTTACAGTTTAAATTCAGGTAGATTATGGTATTTATTCTGCAGGTTTGGAAGAGAGTGTTTTCTTTGTTGTTGGAGACAAAAATGTGAATTTTATATCAAAAGAGCTCACGAGAGTCATCTGTGTCAATCAATTACATGTTAACTGCTTATTTGCAAATTTATTGGAGGATCAATGCACAATTCCCTTTGAAATGGGTCCTCAATCACAAAAGGTGAAAGTTAACAAACGTTTAAAAAAACAAACAAGATGAAAATAAATACAATCAAAATACACTAATAGATCTAAACTAATGTATGTTTATTTTAAGGAAGAGTATTAGGGCTTTCTATTTTTAAAGAAAGTAAAAAAATAATAAAACCGCATGCAAAGTCAGAATTCTGTTTTGTTTTTTTTTTTTCATTCTGTCAATGTGTGGCCCTAATACTCTTCCGTAGTTTTCTTTATCATCGTTCAACCCATAGATAGCTATGGTTCAACAATGTATTTTTTAAAATGTTGATTTTATTTTGAAGAGCCCGACCGGAAGCAGAATATATCTTCGCTGCTAGCTTGTCGCCGCCTCAGTGTGCAGTACAAGACGGACTGTCGCCGTAGAGCGAAGGAAGGAGAGGAGAGCGAAGAAGAGAGGAGGAGAAGAGAAAACACTGAAATGGTCTAAAAGCTGAGCGAGTAAAACCCCAAGTGAGGGCAGCAGCGAGGAGTTGCGACGCAGGAGGATTATTCATCTCTGTGTGATTACTGTGAAAGCCAGGAATCTCCCGCTTTTTCATGCTGTCCTCACGGAGGTCTGAGCCAATAACGGACTTATTGGTCGGCTGAACCATGCAGAGGCTGCTGCTGCTCCTGAGTTTGCTGCTGAGTTTTCAAACTGGTAAGAGGAAAAAACTGCTTTACGGCGCAAAAAAAGGCTCGTGAATGAACGAGTGATGTGTTAGTGAAAAAAAAAACCAGTGTGTCTGTGTGTGCGTGTATATGTGCGCGTGACTGTGTTGGGGAGGAAAAGACATGTATAGGTTGTAACATGAATTCCTAAAGCGCAGGCGAGTCCGCGTGCACGTGCAGCTGCACGAGAGATTGAGTGAATGTGTGTGTGCGCGCAGTAATGGATCACCACTTTTTTCTTCTTAATGTCATCATTGTCACGCGCCTCTGAAGTGTACGCGTTGAAATACAGGAGGGGGGCTCGGTCCAGTTGTGCACGTGCGTGCGTTCAACTCAGAACAGGACTCGCGCACGCGCGCGTAAACGCTCTCCACCGGCCTACATGACCACACACACACACACACCTCGCGCCCCCTGGTGCCCGTTGTTCGGACGGTGGTGAGTCGCTGTGGACGTGACGTGAATGACAGTGATAGAGCAGCCGCTGCTCTTCATGCCAGTGGCACTTCCACGCTGCTGTGGCGTCTGAATGGCCTGTCAGTCAGTGACACCACTACCAGCAGCACCACAGTGATGCTGGTAGGGAAAGACAACTTCACACCCCCCTTCCTCCCCTGTCTCACCCCTCTAACCCTCCCCTCGCTTCCTCTGCTCCTGTCCTGGTGTCCCACCTCAGCGCCTGAGCTCATTTCACCTTCTCCATATTGCCTTCCTCTGCACAAAGAGGTGTGAGCAGCAACAACAGCAGCAGCACTCGTGCATCTGCTCCCCCCCCCCATACCTGTGGGGTTCCAGGTAGACTGTTGGCTTATGATAATCACAGCCATGGCCGAGTTGCTAGGAGACAGGAGGAGGCTGAGGGAGGAGGAGGAGGATGGTTGTAATGTCTCTAAGCTACCTGTTTGATCGATGCGTCGTCTCATCTGTGTGTCGTCCACAGCAAACCTCTTTTCTTTGTCTACCTTGGTTGACCGGGTGCGCGCACAGTCTACGGGAGCACGACCACTTCATCATAGGTTGCAGGGGATGGGGGCATGTACTGTTCAAGAAAGGCAAGGTATGGAAAGGGATGATGTCACCATGTCTGCCAGGCTTTGTGTCGCTCAGCCCGGCTCGCCACGCTCAGCGTCGAGTGGGTCGCCGTGGTGGGCGGGGAGGGGGATTCACACGAGCACGAGATCATTTGCATGCAGATTTCTTTTTTCGTGGACATATCAGTCGCTCCATGTATGAATCAGTGAGGCTGCTGGTGCACACACACACACACACACACACACACACGTCTCCATTGTTTCTGTTACGTCCCATTGTCCTGTGAGTCCACTCAGAAACAGTTTAGGACACACACAAACACGTGTGCCTACGGATATACATTTAAGCGCACATGCACATGTAGGGCTGGGTACTGAACTTCAATACTTGCGCCCTCTTTATCACCTTTATGCCTTCATTGTACTGTGAATGGAATTTTTTGTTAAAACAGATTGGTATTCAAGTCCGTGTATCAATACAATACAACCGAGCATTTTTGCTTCTTTATTTCATTCAATTTTATGTAAAAATCCATGTCATAGTCTGAACAAAGGAAACATATTTTCACATCTGAAGACCATGATTTTTGGGCCAGTGAATCCAGAGAATTCACTATAATGCCATCATCTTTATCAAATAATTGCAGTAACTTTCCACTTGGATATTGCACTCGGGCATCTCGCCATTTCGATTATTTTGTGATAAATTGTGCAGCCTTATTTCAAAGGCTTTCCTGGAGACAAGATTTTAATAACCGTGTAATGTATTTAAGGTCTCCGATGTTGTGGCTTTTGCATTCGAGCTACGAGGCACAGCCCAGAAAGCTGAAGCGAATATCTCCCCGAAAGAGATAGCACCACTACAGGAACGCGTTTTTTTTTTTTCCTTCTTAAGAGACTCTTATCTCTTTATTAGACTAGTAAAACAGTATTTCATGGCCTGCAATTTGCACACATGTAATTGCCTGCTAGTGCTAATGATTGCATGGTTATTAGTCGAGAGGCTAATTAAAGCGATGCTGGATCAGAATGTTTTTTTTTCAAGTTATTTAGATTCAACGATACAGCTGTAACCCGAGAGCAAGAAGAGCGAGCGTCAACCAGCAGCACAACTGGAGGGATTGATTTAGGATCCTGGCCTTGTATCAACATACCAACGTGGTAATAAGTCCCAAACAAGCGCCACCGTTAACGCAGCTGTTAAATGTTACTGCATAATCAATCACTGCGAAACACACGCCTTTAACTTCTTTCATGAGAAGGAGAACAGTGAGGGCTGAAGCGGTGACTCGGACAAAGGCGCCAGTGCAGGTGTACCATTTATCAGCCTGTGTCCTTTTGTGTGGACTGAAGCCATGAACTGCTGCTGCTGCTGCTGCTGCTGCTGCTGCTGCTGCCTGCGCCCTGACTGTACGCTCTGAATCACATGGCTGACACTGTGAATCATAGACCTCAGACACATTCCTGTCTTCGTGTGCTCAGCGAAAAGGAAATATTCACATGTTGGAAGAGTCACAGAGACACATTTTGGGGTGGCTTGTTTTTTGCGCCCGGAGAGAGACGGGGCCGCCTCGAGGCGTGTTTGAACAGCGAAGCCGCGGTTCTACTGCTGTATGTGTAATGTTAATGGCTCAAAGTGGGCTGTAATAGTTCAAATAAAAATGAAGAATTAGGAAAGGCTCGTAAAGAATCCGGCATGGCACTAAAACACTCCGCTGATTTACGGCATTTCAGCCATTCGTGCCAGTAATAATCTGTGACATTTTCATCCAAATAAATTCCAATTTTTCCACTCTCTATTATACTAAGTAATATATACAGTACATCGACTTGAGGAACCGTTGCCAGGAGAGGAAAATTCCCAATGTTCTCGCCGATAAATTGAAGAAGTGAGTAGTTAGTCTGAGCTAATCTCATTCAGCCAGTCCTCTGTGTCATTAAGCCCATGCAGATGTAGAGAAATTAAACCTCTAAAATTCATTACTCGAGGATGAGGACGCGCTGGGCCATAATAACAACTAACTCTGCATTGGAAAAACTCAGTTATGGCTGGAGATGATTATACGTATATGAGCAGGCCGTTAAAGAGGGGGTAAAAAAAAAAAGAAGAAGAAAAAAGCAACCCACAGGAAGTCTACAGTTGTCAGAAGAAGAATCATGTGAAATAACATGCATCCGACTATTAATAGCGACGCAATTCTTTTCGCAAGCATTCCAGCCATATAGCTTCAAGGCCAGTGAAGTGTTTCGCGGTGTGATAGTGAACCCTGTGTATCTGGGGTGACATATCTAGCGAGGCAGAAGTCTGTTTTTGATTTTTGACCCCGGCGAGCGAGATGTGACTGTGAAGCATCCTGTTGTTAATGTGTGAATTCAAATTTCCTCTTTTTTTTTATAGGATCTGAGATGAAGCCTGTTTACCGAAAAGCGTCACTAATTGACATCAGCCACTGAAAGCAATCAGTGAAGCAGCTGTAAAGCTCGGTCTGGGACTGGAGCCCGAAATGTTATAATGTACATCCGCGTCTGTTGTTCCCCCATTCAGTCAGCGGATTCCCTGCATTTCTGTTTGTCGACGTGTGACGCGGTGATTGCTTCTTTCGTTTTGATAGGTTTGTTTAGGGGGCATTCCTCTGGACACAAATGTCCCATAATGCTTTTTGAAGTGGTGCTCGGGAGAACAAAGAGGCATATGCATCCATGCTCTCAGATCATCTGGTGCGAGTGCAGCGACTTCAAGTATTTGGACGATTCATTATCAAATCTGTGGTCAGACATGAATTAGATCATAGGGACAAATGTGCTTATCCTCTGCGCATCCTAACAGCTACATGGATGTTTCTTGAGTGGATTTAAAGGTCCCTGTAATTTGGTTGTGTTTAAAAAAAAAAAAAAGAAAGAAAAAAAGAAGCCCATCCCCCTTCAAAATGTTTCTTCATGCGAGTCTCCTGAGCAAGAGAGGAACACTTTATCACATCTGACTGGATCTATCGGCCTTGTTTCCCCAAACTGCACAGCCACATTCTGCAGCGAGGACCAATTTGGAGTGATGGAGGGTGGGGGTGGCGGGTGAAGGGAAGGTGCGACACAAAAACTTTTTCTTTTTCAAGGGTTGGGGGGCTGAATAGAGGGTTAGTCCCATGGGCAGGTGGGTGAAGCCTGATCGAGAGTGATTAGAGATACTTTTTTGTTTGTTTTAGAGGCGGTGGAGGGGAGGAGAGAAAGAGAGTGGTGCCGTGTCGCGAAGTGAGGGAGGAGGGTGTGCTGGATGAAAAGTAAAGTAAAGAAAAGAAAATAAGTGAGTTGAGAAAGAGGGGATAGAGAGGAGAGTGGGACGAGGACTAAAAGGAGGAGGAGGAGGAGTGGTCGGGAGGCCAGCGGCACAGAGAAAGGGACTATTACTCAGGCTCGACTGCTTGCTCAGTGGGGACGGTGAAGCTGCTCATGCTCACAAAAATATGGCAGTGGCCGGTTCAAAGGCTACAGTTGCACTGGATTCAGGAATAACTGAGTCCCCATCAGCCGAACCTTCTTTTTCCCCCGCGCCGTCCCCACGGAGGTTAATTGCCATTAATGTGTGTTGCTTTTAACTTCCCTTTGGCATTTTTGCCTTTATCTGCCCACCAATGCTCATGCGTTCTCTCTTTCTGTCCCCTCCTGGGCTTCTTTCTTTCATTTTTTTCAACCCCACTCCCCCTCCCCCTCCTCCTTCATCTCCCCCTTCACCATTACTTCTTCTCTTTCCATCTACCCCTTTCTTTCTCTCTCTAATAAGTTCCAGATGTGGTTCTTGCATTCCTTTGGTCGGTGGAGAGAGAACGAGAGGAGAGTGGGGGGAGCGAGAGGGAGAGCGAGGCAGGGAGAGGAGGGGGTTTTGGTATGAGTGGGGGAGTGGGGGTGGGGACAGGAGGAGAGAAGCACATGAATTAAAACAGGGAGCACATGATGAGGAAGAGGAGCCCATGTACTGTAACACACACACACACACATTAATGTGCGCTGGAAAACACATATACACACACACCCATGCACACAGGGAGGGAGAATGGATGTAAGTGTGTGTGTGTTTGGAGAGAGTGGGGGGAAGGGGGAGGGGGTCAGTCCTGTAACCTCAAAAGTTTTGGGACATTCTCCTCCTCCTCCTCCTCTTCCCTTGTTTCCCTCCTCCTCTTCCTCACCCCCTCCCTCCGCAGGAATGCGGCTGACGCTGATGATGTCACTTCATTTCTCCGCTCTCCCCATTTCTGCTCCTCAGCAAGGACACAGAAAGTGGGGGGAGTTACAGATAGATAGAGAGAGAGAGCAAGAGAGAAATAGAGACCCCATGTTCTCCATCCATCGTCCGTTTACAATAACAACATTAGGGTCAGCTGTCGAACTAAATTGGTTACCACGGCGCGGCGAAACCCTCGTCGTTGAACATAACAGCCTGCAGGCTGAAGCGCTGTACGCCGCAAATAATGAGTGAACAGAGCAGATCCTTGGTCGTCATAATCAACGATGGCTTAAAAGTCCAGTCATTAAAACAATGTTCAAATGCACGGCCACTGCCAGCTCAACAATATGCCCTTGAGGCTCAGCTTATCCAAGTTTATCCATGTTCTCAGATTCCACATTATAATTCTGCGGCCTATGCTTGACGGAAGATACACGACATGGGCAAAGGTCTGTGGATGATCTGCGGGCCAATCGCCTGCTTCTCATGCATGGAAGGTTCTCCATTTGGAACGTGGCTGCACGGATGCGCTGCCGTTCCTGGCGGACGGCGGGAGCTGACTCATAGTTGTCATTCCAGTTCATCCCAAACATATTGGATGGGGCAGAGGTCAGGGCGTGGTGGGATGCCCGTTCTTAAAAAAAACAACCAGATGACCCAAGCTTGCTGCACATTAGCATGGTGGATCAAAAATAATTTATCATTCTTTTTTGAAGAGTGAAGGCTTGAAGGTAGCAGTGAGACACCAGGGGGCGACAATGCTGGTTGAAGAAGAACTCTATTTCAATGGCAGTCTCTGGAGAATACTCAGAACAGTTTTTGTGAGGAGGTAATGGTCTTAAGGTCTTGTTCATCTGTCCATTTTTTACCACTTCATCCTCAACTTGAGGTAGCCTATCCCAGCTGTGTGTGACTGTGAGGAAGCTGAAGAACTCACATGCACACAGGGAGAACATGCAAACCCCACTTATATTCCATGCAGAAGAAAATAGATGATAAAGTGTAAATAGAGCCGTGTGACTGACAGCTTGCAACGTTTAGTAGGGCCCAGGTTGCGGAGGCTTCACAAAGGGATTTCGCTTTGCAACTGAAAGACTGCGTCTACTTTTTAAATGTGGTTTTATGGGCGGATAACAACATTTATATCAGATGCAGATGCCGAATGCTCCTTAAGAGGCCTAGTCTGAAGTGAACAACAGCTGCAGACTGAGATAGTGCAGGTACTGTATGTCAGGGTTTCTCAATCCTGGTCCTGGGGACCCACTGCCCTGCATGTCTTACATGTTTCCCCGGCTCCAACACGCCTGATTCAAATGCTCGGCTCATCACCAAGCACTGTAGAAGCCTTACAATGACCCATTTATTTGAATCAGGTGTGTTAGCGCAACAAAACGTCTGATACATGCAGGGCAGTGGGTCCCCGGGACCAGGATTGAGAAACCCTGCTGTGTGTGGACATATAAGGTATGTCATCTCACAGTATTTAAGTGTCAAAGACAGAAAATGTGGCTCCTGTGAGTCTCAAGAGACAGTGCTCCTCATCCATTAACCGAGCCGTGTAACTCTCAAAGGCTTTAAAGTTTTGACGTCTCCGGAGCTGAGCCCTGCTTTATTATCACGCCACTGACTTTACTGTCCAGTCTTTTTGTGTGTTTTCAATCAACTAAGACGCCTCCTCCTCAATGTGACAGCATGCACTTGTGGTGATGTTAGAGAGGGACTCTGATGGAATATTACTTTACTCCATAGGTCAAGGCCCTGGGCTTTTATTGGATGCTTTGTGACAGATGACATTGCAAGACGCTCCAGTACATACCAATAAAATTAGATTGCACTGGATTGAATTAACGCAGACCTTGGAGGAGGTGATTTATTGACGGGACGCTGCTTGTAAAACAGTCCTGCTGGATTCCGTCGCTGTGCCATGCTGTATTGTGACATGAGTCGGCGGGCCATCTTAAAGCTGTCGCAGCCGAGGTTGCAGATGTTTACTCGCTTGATCATGTGGCTCTTGGAGGCGGAGTGAGCGACTTCAGGAACAGGTAGCAGCCCCCTATCAATCGGGACTCACTGCTGCGAATTAGTCATTCATTATGATATCGATCGTGTCTGCAGAATTCAGTTGCGACTCCTGCGCTGCAAGCTGCACAGCACGCCGCTGCTGAGTAGCAGCTTGATATGTATGTATCCTCTTGTTCGAGCTTATCCAGAGGACAGCTATTGTTAGCTCTGGTCACCCTTGGTTACAGCAGAGGATTCTTTGTCAGCCGCTCGCCATGCTGCCTGCACAAACGCTCGTGGATTACCAGCCACAGGGTGGCTTTCAGGCGCTTGAGCATATATTCATGTGCCCGTAATGTGTCACGCACCTCATCCATGAATTATCATATTCCCCAGCACTGATCCAGGGGTTGCCATGGCCACCATGTCTATCATTGTGTCAGCAGTCCTCCCTGGCTGTAGCCATGGTAACAATGTTGGTATTGTTTGGTACAAATAAGGCTCTTTAGATGTGAAATGAGTATGGCACATGCAAACACATTTACAGAAAATCGGTGGTCACACCTTCACACAAGTAAATGCACTCTCCGGGCGCACGGTGGTGTTGAAATGGTCAGACAACGTGCGGGACGAATTTTCCTCCTGTCATTTCAAAAATAAGCCCGTTTCCAAGGCACCCATTTTGATAGTAATAGAGAGGAGGAATGGGAGAGAGAGAGAGAAAGGGTAGTAGGGAAGGTTTGAAGGTGGAAAGGCAGCCTTAGAAGGGAATGAGGCGCGAGGTGGAGGAAAGTCGGAGGAGTGGTCATTTCTTAGTCGATGCCTTCCAAGACAAAAGGAAGTGAATCGTGAATGTGAAGGGGGCAAGGCCCCAAAGGAGAGGAAGAAAGGGTAAGGTCGCTGACTGCTAGTAAGGGGGAGGACGGCAAGGTAAGATGACAGAGGAAGGCAGCGAGCAGGCAGACAATGCGGCAAATAAAGGCAGGAGTCTGTCAGTCTTTCTCTTACTGGCTCTTTCTCCACTCTGCCCTAATCTTCCCTCTGCTCCGTCCCCACCTCCAGGATTCACCTTTGTGTTTGACTGACACGGTGTCGGCAGACTCAGCGGGCTGCCTCCCTTTTTCTCCCCATTCCTCTCCATCTATGTGTCTTGCCCGTTCTTATAGCCCTGTCACCATGGTGACGAGGTTATTATGGCCGTCCTGCCAGGCGGCCATGTTGTTGAGACAGACACAGGTGTTGGAGTTCCCACAGCCAGATCGAGAGTTAAAGATACATCTATGGATATGGTTTGGAGCTGTATTGATCAGTCAGGGGACAGAATATTTGAATCATTGTTTTTAAATCATATTTGTTTGTCAAGTTGTTCTTTCCACCTTCTCCGACATGAGGGTTTGGTGTAGGGTTAGACGTCTAGTCAATGGCATTTTGGTCGATATTGCGATAAATGTAAAATAATCGAAGAATGACTCTTGACAGGAAGTTAAAGACATAAGTTGGGCTGAAATTTGAATAAATATGAAAGTGAGAGGGAATGGTCATTTTTATTATCATTATTACCAATTTCATTCGAAAAACATACTTAAAAAGGTTACTGTGTGATATTTGTGCAGATCTGTGAGAAACAAAGACGTTTTCTTCATTACATCCAGAACAAGATAATGATAATATAATAATATTATAGTAATTCATCTAAAATTATATTTGGACACATTGTGGCTACAAAAAGTATTGCGCCTCTTGCGATTTGAAAATTGCAGTAGTAATGCGATTGTTTTTCTTTTATTTTAAATGTAACATTTTAAACAACAAACGTAAACAGAGAAAGACATCTTGAACATTCTTGGAAATTACGTGTGTTTGCACAATGAATAAACATATTGATACTGAACCTTTATCACTAATGCGACATACAGTATCTTGTGATTGAATTATTGCCAAGCCCTAATTTGGTGGTTTACTCTTCTTTCTTTTTTTTAACAGAAAAAAACACCCTATGAAATTGAGTGCAACGTTGACTCAAATTGGTCTGATAAAATTATTTAAAATATAATGTATTGATGTCAAAGTGAACATTTGCATAAATATTCATTTGTTGTCCGCTGCACTGTTAAATTTAAACTGAATTAAAATCAAGACTGAACACGTTAAATATTTTAATTGCTTTTTATCAAGTAATTAATAAAAAAAAAATCTAAATTTAAATGTGCCATTTTGTTAAGATGACATCATGATGTGCAAGGTCTTGATAGAATTTTGTGATGGAGAGGAATGAATACTATGAAAAATAATCATTACTTACAGACGTACTGCACATGGGAACAAAGGAAAAACAAATGGCTTCACAGTTTTTGAATTGAACGGCAACTTTTAAAGAGAACTGCTGTAGTAAAGATGCACAGACAGATGTATGAGTGCACTGACTGACTGATGGGCTGACGGCTAGATTGATGTGCAGGCAAATACAGTACAGCAAACAAGAAGAACGAGCGAGTCAGTGCCGCATGACTCCCATGGCTGCAACTTTGTCCCGAAACAATGATGTCATCCTCCTCCATCACACTTCACAGCTCTGAGTCTGTGGAACTCGCCGTCTCTTTGTTCTCCTCTCCCTGCATCTCATTTCCAGGCGGCCCCTCCATAACACCAACACTACGGCTACACGCGATGGTGATATGGAAATAGACAAATAGCAAAATCAATTTGCAGCAGATTGACTAACAGTGAAAATACTTTGGGGGTGGTGGACAGCAGACCAGTGCAGCTCGCACGATTATTAATTGGAAAGGTGGACGACGGATGAGGTCATTTCATTTTTTCCCCTTTTTTTCTCAGAAAAATGGGTGTACCAAGCACAAGGGAGGGTTTCATCAGACACACAGATGCACATGCTCGTGTGTGCTCACAGACAGAAAACTTTTTTTTTGGGCAGTTACTTTACACGTCAGCTGTTGCTATGGTGACGCACGGCTGTGATCCAACCGAAGCGCGGGATTGGCTGGAGAGGAGCGGGAGACAGAGAGCGAGGGAGGCTGGGAGACTTTGTTGCAGGGGTACGGAGAGGTACGGGAAGGGTGGGGGCACAGACACCAAGATAATTAGATCGATGCATAACAATCCATACAAATGGCGTTTTATTTGATAGCATGTGATTCAGTGAGGCTGGCGTGTGCCTGTGTTGCGTGGAATCTTGTCCAGCCGCCTTGTCTCCTGTCCCGCTGAGCGAGGCGAGGTGAGACTGTGCTTAGATGCTGAAAAGCAGGCTTTGACATTCACTGCCAAACAGCAGGTTGTGTGGCAAATTAACATAGGGCAGCGCACTTACTAAAAATAGCCCAAACGTCTTTGCATGCACACACCCTTTCAGTAAATTTCAGCGACAAATGAATGGTTCTTTACCTTGCTACTGGAACACTTTTGTATGGTGCGAGAGGTGCTTTTGGGCTAAATTGTTGCAGTGGTTTGCATTATGGTGGCGTGTGGCCATGCTTTTGTAAATCACCCATTGAGGCAGCGTTTGGGTGTGCGTGGGCGCACATGTGTGCATATGCTTGCCTTTGGCTTTGTGTTGGCTTTGACAAGCCTTGGTTGGTGTCACTGTGTCTACAGGGGCTGTTGTCGTCGGCCCCAGATTAATCCAAATCCTTTTCCAAACTTTGACCAGGGCTGCGCTTAATCCCAGATCAAACAGAGACCCATTCCCAACAGCGGTGGAGATGCTCTGCTCGCTTGAAGTTTTACTCCGAGTCGCCGTGTAATCTATGTTCACTAAAACCGCCTCAATGTGTCGATTACATGTTTGGGGCTGAGACTGGTTATGTTTGTGTGTGTGCTGACAGGAAATGGTTAACCCATGTGGTGTGGGTTCGGTCATCTGTGCCGCCTTTCGCGTCTGTGTGTGTGTGTGTTTCCGTGTGCACATGGTCACGGCTCTGTGTGACCGTGGTCTTTGTGTGGACGTGGTGCTTGCTTGGAGTATCCCGGTGGTATCTTGGGGATCAGTGACTCAAGGAAATCAGGACACACTCTAAATTTGTCACTGCAGCATAACCCACATAATGGAAGAACACAAGCTCCCTTGCATGTGCTCTGTTTGTGTGTAGATTTCCCTGCTTTAAAACAGAAACACGCGCGCACACTCGTGTTGACAAGTGTTAACTGGGTAATATGGAAATCAGAAGGCGATGAGCACATGTTTAAATGAGTCAGTGTTTTCAGTCCTCAGCCTTTGCATGGGTGTTTTCTCTGCAGATTGTGTAGTCTTCGCTCACAAGTATTCACTTTGGATTATGTTTGTGGTTGACTGAGGCGATTGAGGGAATACCTCCAGCTCGCATGTCTGAGGTGGTGGTAGAAAGGATTTGCTTGCCCTCAGGCTACTGTCTCCTTTTGCGGGGTAGTTTAAACCCAGCTAAACTCTCTTTACACCCATGTATATGTGAGAAAAGCCTTTTCATGCTTTTTTTTTTTTAAAGTCACACACTTACTTTATTGTCCAGTAATGAACTATAGACAAATATGAAGTTTGTTATTCCCAGAAATAATCTTAATCATGACGTTAAACTCACTAACCACTGTCATCACTGCTACTATCAGCTCACAACCCTCACACCAGAAATCTCATTGACATTGACAAGAATAAGAATGTAAGTTAACGGATCCCTCCATCAACATTACCATATCTACAGTAGGTCCCACGAGTGAAAGGTGCCATTAGTAATAAGGAACCAAAAGAGAATTGTCACCAGACTCTCTCTCTGGAGTTGCTGAATGTGTAAATAAGCAACTGCTTGCCAACACGTTCATCTCGACACTGATAACATGGCAGTCTGTGTTTACATCTAGTTTCCTCTTCCCACAGGGGGCTTTGTAAAGAAAGTTTGTGTTTTGTTTTAATCATGAAAAAAGCTTTGAACCGATTAATCGATTATCAAAACAGTTGTTGATTAATTTAGTAATCGATTAATAATTGATTAATTGTTTCAGCTCTAGAAAATAGAAAAAAAGGTTTAGGTCAGCTGAGAATGGGGCAGCAAACAGGAAAACAGTCCTTTAGCACTTGTGTTCCCATCATGTCGTCACCAACAGGATTTGGCATGTGTCCTTCTCACTACCGTAACTCCGAGACATTTGTGATATCTAGGAAATTCAAAAACTACGGACTGGCGATCTGTCCAGGGTGTGACCCCGCCTTTCGCCCTATGTCAGCTGAAATTAGCACAGCACCCCCCGCGACCCTCATATGGAGGGTAAAGCGGTAGAAGATGGACCGTCCAATCATCATTCACCAGTGCGTTCAGTCATTGAACATTTTTTGACAATTCTACAGCCATAAAGTCAAAATAAATCCAGGCGGCCTGATGATCATGATGGCCATAAGAGAGTTAATAACATTTATGCATGGGCCTTTTTTTTTCTTCTAAATGTTTTTGTCTTTTGTTTCTTTTCTAAATCTTGAAAAAACAAAAGTAGAGGTCAAATAAACTAAATTCCAATCTAAGTAGTATTTTTTATTATTATTATTGCCAGAAATAAGTCAGATAGATAATGTAAATGACAGCTGGGAAAACATAATAATAATTCAATGTTTGTGGCTATTTCATATGATTTTCCCTTCTGTCTTATCATAGCCATCAATGTTATTTGCTTTGTTTTTGTTTTTTAAATATAGAAATTCTGTTACATTGGGCGTTCCTCTGGGATTAAGTGAAGGGCCTCTGTTTTTTTGGGAGATTCATTGCTTAGTTATTCGAGGTATGTGTGCTGCAAAGCTCCATGTGCATCTGATTCTCTTTACGCTGCACATCTTGGTCGTCTGTAGAATATTAATGTCAGAGGCCATTGTTGTGATGTGTTGCGCTTGACTGCATCCAGCACGTAGTACTTTTTAGTTCAAAGCACTGGCATGACGGTGGGGGACAGCGTATATGAAAGGGAAGGCGAAACGTGAGATCGGGACCGCGGGTCATCACGGGGGAGGCAGGAGGCGGGGGTGCAGAGGCATAAGGCAGTCATTAATGAAAGTGAGCAAGATGGGAACCCTCAGAAAAAGTGCTGGAGGCTTCTTCTGAGGCGGAAGTGTGAAGGAATGAGATGGGGAAAACAAGTGACAGAGAAGAGGAGAGGACACGCAATAGGGAGAGATGCAAATGGTCAGAGGTGAAGAGAAGAGAGTGAGGGAAAAGTGAGAGAAGAGAGAGAGAGAGAGAGGGTGAACAGGGGGTGAAAAAGAGAAGGAGAGAGAAAGAGCTGAAGGGCTGATATTTAATGTGATAAATGAGTTGTGACAGTCTGCCTCTAACCCCCTTCCAACCAGCGAGGAGGAAGAACTCAGAAATAGAAAGCTTTATGGGTAAAAAGGGACATATACGGCATTATATATGTATATAGAAAGGAGACGGAGGAGGCACACGCATGTATACGGCGTGGAAAATCAGTGCATGCAAAAGGACATCATTCATAGACAGCAGTGACGATGTGCAAAGTAAAAGAGGCAGGGATTCATGTACGTGTAGAGGCAAAAGCAGAAGGTAATTTGGGTAAAGGACATACAGAGAGAACAAAAGGAGAGGTAATAGCAGAGGAGGAAGAGGAGGGTGCATAATGCAGCATCGGGTTAACGATCTACTGTACAATATTCTTCGAAATAACAAGAGGGAGAGAGGAGAAAAAGGGATGTGAGAGACGGAATGGATGGAATCCTCCACAGTGATTGCCCTTTCTCTTTTATACGGGTGTCATGTCTTGAAGAGACAGGCTAATTACAACTTGTCATCGCCCAGTGAGGAACAATAGCAGAGAGGGGTTTTCATTTTCTTTTCCTCTTCTTGTTTTTCCCCTCGTATTAGACAGTCGGACGGTGCGGTTTGTGTCGGATCTGCTCTGCCAGTGGACTTCAGACTGGAGAAAGAGAGAGCGCTTAGCAGACAATGACAGCCACTGTAGTTTTGGTTGAAGAGTGGAAGCCTGGGAGATGACTCATAGGGAGGAATGAAGAAGGGAGAAACAGAGAGAGAGAGAGAGAGGGCTTGAGTGTTTCGGAGAAATAAAAGTTAGGAGCGAGAAGAAAAGGAGTGTGAGAGGCCTGATGGTTGAGGTTGGATGTTTGATCTCCAAACTCTCCACCCCTGAGTCAGCATCAACTGCCTCTTCTTCTTCTTCTTCATTCTTTCTTTCTTCTTCTGCAGCTCTGTTTTGATTTCCTCTTCTTTGACACCTCCTCTTTTCCCCCGCTGTTTCCTCCACAACGCAGAGTTAAATGCCCGCAAGCCATCGTGTGATCAAAGATGGCAGTCGTGACATTTCATCGCTGCCGGGAGAATGTGCTTTCTAATCAATTAACCATAAACCACGGATACAATAACATGTTATAATTGTGGTCGGGGTGATTTTTACAGTAGCTCGCCTGCAGCGTGTACACAGTGTAAATGAGAAAGTCCCGAACTTATCCCTCTCTCTCTCTCTCTCTCTCTCTCTCTCTCTCTCTCTCTCTCTTTTCTCTCCTCTGTTTCTCTCAACCTCCAGTGTGGACGGCGAGGTTCTCTCAGGAGCCAGCAGACCAGTCGGTGGTGCGGGGCCAGAGGGTGATCCTGTCCTGTGTTGTCTTCAACTACTCGGGCATTGTGCAGTGGACCAAAGATGGGCTGGCTCTGGGCATCGGAGAAGACCTGCGGGGTGAGACATCATGAGGCCGTTCTCATGTTCAGCAAATGAAGAGACTGAGTTGGAGCAAAAATTGCATGCCGCATATGAAAAGACCGTTTGCTCTGTACAAGGGCCGACATATGCTGCGTCTGCTATTTGATTTGCGATATATATGTACTGAGTTGAGTTTCACTTAGATATTCACCTATAGATTTAACACATGACTAGTTTTGCTGCCTTAAGGCTTACCTTAGGCCTCAGGTGAGCCTGCAGAACCTCCTGAAAGGACGATTCTAGGTCAATGTTCCAACTGTTCTCTTTCAACACTCGTCTCAATGTCTCACAACCTCGCAGAGAACAAGGTTGAATTCCTTAAAGTAAAGTTCTCCTTCGGAAATTCCTTCCATTCAGGTTTCTGATAACCGAGGACAATTCCTTGAACTATAGTATGTCGCCATCTCACTTTACTCGTGTTGCTATTGCGCGCCGGCCTAAAACACTGCAATACTGGATTAGCTGTCAAACTGTGATTGACAGCTTTCGAAGTGACGAACATCCTCAAATGTTTTGTGTTGCCCACAAACCACAGATATTGTGGTTGCTGTCATAGGGGGGAAAAAACAGAACGTTTACATTTAAGAAGCTAAAATCACAGAACTTAATTTTCTTTTATTATTATAACGACTTGTATAGCCTTTCAGCTCATTTTAGTGTGTGCAGAGCGAAGATAGTGTAAGTAAAAATATGTAAAGTGCATGCTTTGGGTCAGGCGAGTTGCTAATGCTGCTGCTGCTGCTGCTGTGTTTAAATATGGGCGAAGACAAGATTAGTAAACCTAGAGTGATGGATGAATGAAATGTCTGCACAAAAACGAACCCAGACCTACTGTTAAAATGAGAGTTGAATAAATAAATCACTAAAGCACATTTGGTGGTGACACTCTGGCATCTCATCTGGCAGTGATACTGGTTTAGATCATCAGCAGAAGTGAGCCATAAGAGGCTAGAATAATGGAAGCTAAATAGAACAGAATAGAATAGAATAGAATATCTTAATGTCATTCCACTCGTACAGTGAAATTAAGATTTGACGCTATAAAGCAGCATTTCCCAAACCTTTTACATGGAGGCACTCTTTTTAAAGATGGCAAACTATCTGACCCAATTAAAAAATATGTCATATTATGTCAAATATGGCATATTATTTCATTTCCGTAAATGTAATATCATTTTAAATGGGTTACCGAGACTTGATAATTGTATCAAATGTATATGTTATTTAATCAGTCTTAAATGTCTGCACATTTAGTCCCCAACAGCCAATAGTCCTGCACAAGAGCAGATGAAATCAAGGTCTCAAAGTCAACTCCTATTGAAAGCCAGTGAGAAGAAGTGAGTCATAATGATTTTGAATCATGGATTTCTACGGGCCGGTAGTTAATTTTCCCGTGAAAGTATTTTCCATTGGCCGTCATTTGACCTCCAGTGTAAGAAGAACATGTTGTCATCAGCAGAATTCTTTTTTTTTTTCTACCAAGAGACAGAGCTAACACTGCTCTTCCCTGTGTGACTGCTCTTCGCGTGGACGTTGCTTTCCCCCCAAATGCTAACGAAGCAGAGCTTCCCCACAGCAACACACTCACACAGTGTTTCTGTGTCGCTGCGTGTATGTAACTAATGCATGCTGACAATTTAAAAAAAAATTTTTTTGCTGCTGATTGTTTTTAGCTGCTGTTACATTCATTAAAGCCAGCAGTGCAATTTCTTTTTTTACTTTCCCCAATCCCCACTCACCCACCCAAAAGAAGATGATGGCTGTCACTCGACATCCACATCACATCCAACTGTGACACACAGTGTCACTCATTGAAGTTGATGTTATATTTGGCTTCCGTCTCCTGCACATATCATCAAATGGTTGAAGGGTAATCCCAAACCTTCCTTAGGCACATTTTACAGACTGACATCCTTGATTTTAGTGGGGGAGCATCACATCATTGCCTTTTTCACAAAGGCAGCGGGTGACACTGACTGATTATAATTTAAAAGCAGATGCATCAACTCGCAGTGCCTCACCTTTACTGCTCTCTGCTATTTCTTTATCTCCTTCTTTTCTGTCAGTCACACACAGCGTCTGGGCGATACATGTTATCAGTGAGTTGCAGGATTGTCAGAATATCACCAGTTAGTTGAAATGACTTTTCTCCTCAAGATTATACTTGATTTATTTGTATTTAGTCTTGAGCCTGCCCCACACAAGAGGATTATTGGCCAGATTTTGGTCCCGGTCTGGCCCTTCCGACAACATCTTCTGATTTTAGGCTGATTTCAACAGATTCACTCCCTCACCTTCTACCACTTCATCCTCAACATGAGGGTTCACAGGGGAGGTCACCAGTCCATTACAGGGCCACATAGAGACAAACAAACATCCAGTGTCCAGTTTTAATCCCCAAATCTGCATGCTTTTGTACTGTTGGAGGAAACTGGGAAAAACCCACACATGGGGAGAACATGCAAACTCCATGAAGAAAGGTCCTTGTTCAGATCGGGTCACAAACCCGGGTCTTCTGTTTGGCTCGAATTTATATTCTGAAGTCACGTTAAAATCCCAAATCCGTGGAATCTTCTCCCTGAAATCGCCAAGTGTGTGGTCCTGCGTCTTGACTGGCTCGTCTAGTCCGTGCTCTCTCAGCATTAAAGCATTGAAAATCGGCGACAAAGTCCGTCGTGTCTGTGTTCTCCCACGTTTTTTAAATCGAGTCAGATTTGAAAATCCTCTAGTGAGAGTATACTCTCTTACTATTAATACAAGTTTTTTGGGCCTGCGTTTGTTTGGTTTTCCTCTACCCCCTTATATTATTTACTGTACAGTATGATTTTGTTTTGTGGTTAGGTCTTCCCTCTTCTCCTCTCCTGACATTTAGATTTTCTTGTTGCCCAGAGTTCAACTTAACTTCTCCATCTTGCCTCTTTCTCTCTCTCACTCCCTCACCTTCATCAAACCTTTCTGTCAGCCCTGCTCTCTCTTCTTCCTCCTTTTGTTCTCTACCCGCCCCCCCCTTCCCTCCATTCTTTTATAATCATATTGTTCCTGTAATGCTCCGGTGCTTCAAGCCAAAGCTTTTAAATAAAAACATGTGAATGAACACTGGCCACCTCATGCACTGCACACATACACTCAGTGGGTGCCTGTGTATGTTTGTGTATGAGGCTCTGTCCCCCCCGCCGTCCCTCCCTCCCTTTTTTCTCTGGGCTTTTCATGCGCTTTCTTGGCCTCCACATTTAACATGCAAATGCACGTATATACAAGGCAGGAGCACACACATGCACACATGCATGCAGAAACAAGGACACACACAAGGTTAAGTTAGCAGTTGGCTGCACATGGAAACAGCAGCAGAGATTTATGCACATCTACATCTGGCCCGCAAACATGAATTCTGCATCATGGACTGGAGTCACTTTGGGTCCTTTAAAACATTGTTGTCATAATGCATTTATCTCCCCCCTGCTGTGGAAAGAGAGCGTGGATGCCACCTAATGGTGAGAAGGTACGGCAGTGACACAGCTGGGCTGTGTGGTGCATGGGGGAAGGGAACCTTAGAATCTCACAGGCTGTGTTGTGAGTGTTTGTGTGTGTGTGTGTGTGTGTGTGATGTGTGCATGTTTGTGTTGCGTGCACATCTATCGCATCACATGGCCCGCGTTGCTCTCTGGTGCCATTAAGCCTGATGAAGGAAAAGTCAGACTGTTGCTTCGTGCATATGACACAGATCTGATCTGGTCACTTTTACTTTCTGATGTAGACCACATGGGTATGTGGTAATCCTGAGATTCTGCCGTCTCTGGTTGAAATGCACTGTGTTGCGCAACTTTTAATACAAACAAATATCTGTTACATTCAAACCGTTGTGAAATGATGTCACACAATGATGATTGAGTACATCAGCTCCACACAACGTTTTTCTGTTTCTCAGAGCACACAGGAAGTGTTTTGTTTTACATCAAGACAGACGGAGGCAACAGCAACGTCATGCTACTTGAAAAATTGCATAATAACCTATTTACATTACAATCACAGTGGATCTACAAAGGCACAAAACATTGAGTCCCAGTTATCTGGAACTGAAAAATATAGTATATAGCGGTTTAGTAGTTTGATGGGCTTAACGCTTCTGGTCTCTTCCCTGCGACTGGGCTGCTGGTGTATACACAGAAACGCTCCCTCCGCCGGGTCTGATAATATTACACAGCAGAGCCGGTTTTCGGATGAGGGACGCATTTCTGTCCACAAAGAAGTGGAATAATAACAACAACAACAAAAGTTACTAAGAGGTCCACACTGACTGCAGCTTCAAAGGTGTCATGACATGAATTCACCTTCAGCCAACATTAGCACAGAGGGTAGTATCTCAATTCACCCCTCAGGAAATAAAGTGGAGTTTATTTATTTAGTGCAGAAAACATTAGGCTCAGCAAAGGTGCCGGTACCAGATTATAGCTACCTTAGCTAATTTCCATCTGTAGTTCATAGTGCTCATTCAGTATCTATATATATATGTACCTCCCATTTAAAGACAGTAAGACATCAAAATTCATCCCTATACAAAGACAATAAAGCATTCAGTTTGTCCAGATACAAGTGCAATTATAGACAGTGAGACAGGAAGAAGCTGGTAAAGCCTATAACTGCAGTCTAACTGTCTGTCTGTCTGTCTGTGTGTGTGTGTGTGCTTCAGCCTGGCCCAGGTACCGCGTGCTGCGTGTGCAGGAGTTGGGCCAGTACAACCTGGAGATCCTGTCAGCTGATCTGTCTGATGACTCCCTGTACGAGTGTCAAGCTCCTGATGCCGCACTGAGGTCCAGGAGGGCCAAACTCACTGTCCTCAGTATGTTTGTTTGTTTATTTATTTATTTATTTATTTATTTATTTATTTATAGTTTCAGTCCGCACATCCACATACTGTACTGCATGTGAGATGCGTGTCTTTGTTTTTTTTAAATATTGGTCTCTTCCCCTGCTCCAGTCCCCCCAGATGACCCAGTGATTGATGGTGGTCCAGAGGTGCTGCTGAATGCAGGCGAGTCCTACAACCTGAGCTGCGTGTCTCGCGGGGCCAAGCCGCCGTCTATGATCGAGTGGCTTAAAGACGGTCTGCCTGTGGACGGGGCCGCCAGTATTACTGTAAGTCTCACAAGAGGAAAGGCACATGTACGCTCATGCAGTCATAAGCAAGCTGTCAATCTTCCGCTGTCCTCTGTCCATCATCAGGAGGTGCTTCCAGACAGGAAGAGAGTGACCACACGGAGCTTTCTGCCCATCCACCCCGTGGATACTGACACTGGGAGGAACTACAGCTGTATGGCCAGCAACCTGGCCATTCCCACCGGCAAGATCACAACTGTCACCCTTAACGTCCACCGTAAGCGATGCTTCCCTTTATCTTACAATACAAACCATACATGTCTGTGCAGATACTGTAATCAGAATAAAACACAGGTCTATGCAATTACACATTATATTGTTCTCATTGATTGCATTGAAGTCAATCTAAGTCATTGTTTCATTTTTGACTACTGTTTTCCCTTTTTTGGGACATAATCGACAGATTAATTGGTTATGGAAATAGTCGTTGCAGCTACAGTCGGCCTCTGTTTATTATCACATATCACACGCTAATTAAGCAGTTAACTGTTTTGCATAGCTGTTACTAAATAATGCATGGCAGCCATTTTACATCACACAGACCTGCAGATTGCAGCATATATTAAACATAGTAAGGCTGTTGAATGTGTCTCTCTCTCTCTGTCTCTTTCTCTCTCTTCAGATGCACCAACTGTGACCTTGTCCATTGAGCCTCGCTCTGTCCTGGAGGGGGAAAGAGTCACCTTCACCTGCCAGGCTCACGCCAACCCTCCTATCATGGGCTACAGGTCTGATTCCACACACACACACACACTCATTTCCACTGGGCGTCTTAAAGCGACAGTCACCTGTCCATATTCTATGACAGAAATGAAGCGTTTTTGCCAGTGGAATTACCATACTTCACATGTTCAAGTGTAATGTAATGTAAACATACAGTATCTTATTTTATTTTTTTTGATGTTTGAACTCTAGCTGGGCTAAGGGTGGCGTGGTGCTGCAGTGGGCCAGAGAGAGTGTGTTCACCACCAAGGCAGACCACTCTTTCTTCACCGAGCCCGTCTCCTGTCTGGTTTTCAATGCCGTGGGAAAGACCAACGTCAGCATCCTGGTGGACGTTCACTGTGAGTCATGCCGCACTTGTCTCACTTTGTTCACGACACTGGCACTCACCACAGTCACGAGTCGAAGGGATAAATCATGCCACCACTGTCCTCTCTTTTTCCTCAAAGCGGCGTCTCCCGATGAATGAGACATTTTACTACACTTTATTGGCATGACAGAGCAGAACTGCAACACCAAAGACAATCGAGGAATCAAATTCAAAACACACAGACAAACGGGGGAAATGAATTTTACAGTGTGAGACACATCAAAAGTACAGCGCTTACCCTCTCTCTCCTCTCATCTCCAGTCGGTCCAATTCTGTTGGTGGAGCCGCAGCCAAAAACAGTTGACGTCGACTCCGACGTCACTCTCAACTGTAAATGGGCGGGAAACCCACCTCTCACACTCACTTGGTTTAAAAAGGGTTCAAACATGGTAAGAAAGGCTCCACTCTTCTCCTTTTTTCAATATGTTTATCCACAAAAGCAGCCTCTCTCTCTTTTTTGTTTACCTATTTTTATGATCTCTTTTTTTTTTATTTGCTAGTTATAAATTGAATAAATTCACAAATCTATGCAGAGGCTCTGCATGGCTTTCAGATGACATCGTACACTCTTCTTATCCGGCTTTATTTCACACTTTCAAACTCTTTCGGAAACTGAAGAATGAAGTTAACGTCACTGTTTTGTGCTGTGGACATAGTAAGTAGGTGTATGAAAGCGTTGGCATTGGTTGCTAATGACTCACTGGTTGGAAGGTTAATAAACAGCCTGTTCAGTTTAGCCGTGGACTGGTTTGCGCTTCACCTTCATGTCGTCTTATCCTGGTGTTTGTCTCCCGCTCTCGTGAGGTGGCGGTTGCATATTTAGCCACACTTTTCACTTTCACTTTTCAAGTAAATTTTTCCTGATGGATGTGGTTGCTAGGCAACTGCACGGCCTTTGCGAGGGCTTAAGAGTAAATGTACACGTTTCCGTTGTCAGTAAAATACGTCTGAATACTGAAATAAAGCCAGACCAGATTTACAGGTGGCATTATAATAGTGCATTAACTCCGCTACTCATGTACATGTGGGCTTTTATTTTGTTTATCGCCTCCCGCTGTTTTGCAGATTTGCCTTGTTTATGATTTCTTTTAACTCCCCCACAGGTTCTGAGTAACAGCAACCAGCTGCATCTGAAGTCGGTGAGCCAGGCGGATGCCGGACAGTATGTTTGTAAGGCCATCGTCCCACGGATTGGAGTCGGAGAGACTGAGGTCATGCTCACAGTCAACGGTCAGAAAACAGCCACATAGTTTCATGTTCGTCGTTTTGTTTGCAGATAAAGACCGTGTTCTTTTTAAAGGTCACCTTGTCAGAAATGGCAGGATTTAATTCTGAAGAAAAAAAAATCATACAATTTATGACGGAACATGACTTGAATGTTAGTTTTGCTCTTTGTTGTATTTCAAACAATACAGGTCCTCCCATCATCTCCAGTGATCCAGTCCAGTACGCAGTAAGAGGGGAGCGAGGAGAGGTGAAGTGCTACATAGCAAGTACACCTCCTCCAGATAAGATTGTAAGTGAAAAGAGAAGTGACAGTGCCAAACCAGCAATTGTCATTTCTAAATTATAGCCTAGCTTCAATTATTCAGCCAAAAAATGCCAAGCAAGGAAAAGCTTTGGTCACAAAGAGCACAAAGTCGTACCTTTTAGTCTTACAGCACGGTTTACAGTCACTGTACCGCACTCCTGTACAGTTAATGCATTTAGGCCCTGCCCCCTTTTCTTCTTTTTGAGTGGTGACTCACCCTTAAACTCCTCCAGAATGTTCCCTCTCTCCGTCACGTAAACAAACCAACACTAACACTAAGCCGCTCCACTTATAGCCCCTGCATCGCAAATCAACTCAGGCGCTCTCTCGGCTCGACTGTTTCACAGAGGCGCAGTCGCGGTTGCTCCTTTGCTCCCGCTGTGACGGATCCATCCTGACTTGCGGTGCGAGCGGCAGAGGTCGGGGCGGAATAGGATTTATAAAATATACAGGACTGGAGAGGAACAGTTGTCCCAGTAAACGCCCGAGCCAGGAGATTCTCCTTTTCTGGAATAAGTGGGCACATTATGGGAACATGTGGGCTTATACATAATTAACCCTCTTTTCATACAGTACTTCAATGCTGAATAATACAGCGGCTTTTAGTGGCTCTAAAGATGGAGAATGTGCCAGATTCTCACTGGCTCTGTCAACTTCACTTGTGCCTGCAGAAACATACAAACTGTTGCTGGTCTAGGAAATCGTGCAATGTGTGAGCTTACATGCGAGTGTGTACTAAATGTAAATTCACATTTTCATGTGAAAAATGTGCTGAAGTTTTCCCCTCTCGTGCAGTTCCTACATAAGGCTATAATCCCCATTTCATCCAATCCTATCCAACTATATCTGTAAAGCACGTTAAAACAACCACATTTCTGTAGAGAATATTAAATTAAAGACAGAATAAATTAAATAAATAAATAAATCAAGGCCGTTCGATTGAAACTTTCAGCTACAGAATAATTGATTATTATTAGTAGTGCTAGTAGTAGTGTCGCTTTTTTTCCACATTTGCCTTTATTTGATCGAGAAAGAACACATTTTGTGCGAGTAGTTCAATGACAGACGGGAATCAAACCAGAGATGTTAAACGACGGCCCATTAAACCACACTGATAAATAATGCAAGGGTGCATTTAAATGTCAAAAGACACATTCTTGAAAGGAGTAGTTAGACAGTGTAGATGAATAAAACTGGTTCATTTTTATGCCAAAAGTTAGATAAGAACATTGAGAGCTCTCTAATTTCTGGGTGGTACATACTGAGCTCCAGTCGCTGTGCAACACCTGTGAAAGTGCTGGTAGTTTCAGGCAGAGCCAGGCGCGCTGTTTCCCTCTGTTTCTCATTACGATGCTGGCCCGAGTTACTCGGCTGCTGCCTAGAGTTTCATATTTAGAAAACAGACCTGATGTTTGTGCCAGTTTTCTTATGAAGCTCAAAACGAAAGTGAATCTCGACACACAGTGTCTCCCAAAAATGCCGAAACTATTCCTTTAAAACGTCTTCATAATAGTTTTTGGGGGCTTTACATTGATTTAAATTTGGAAATGTCCCCTAAAGGAACAGTGACTGTGTTTTCTGTTGCAGTTTCAAAACAAACTGTATGTCCAGAGCAAAGATGGAAGAATAATTCTTCCCATTTCAGTTTCAGTAATTTTGTCATGTGATCATTCTGTTCGACAGACACACCGATGTAAAATGTATAGTACAGATTTAGCCCGGATATGTCTTCAGTCCTCAACATGTGTGCGTGCTGCAGGTGTGGGCATGGAAGGAGAACGTGTGGGAGAAGGAGAAGGGGACACTCCTGGAGAGGTACACGGTGGAGCAGAGCAAGTCATCGGCCGAGGGTGCGGGCGTCCTCTCCACCCTCACCATCAACAACGTGATGGAGTCTGACTTCCTGTCCACCTACAACTGCACCGCCTGGAATGCTTTTGGCCCCGGCACCATGATCATCACACTGGAGGAGACTGGTGCGTCATTATAGCTGTAACTGCACAGTGTCATTTTTATTGCGTGTGGGACAAGGCGGCATGCAGCAGTAGCCGGGGATAATGCTACTGATTTGAGTCAGTTGACGAAAAATTGAATAATGGATTTAATAATAATTACTTCCTAAAATAATTATAAATCTTAGATTTTATATGATTTTTTTTGTGTATTGACATACATATATTTAATGTGATTTAGCTTTATTAGGTACAAAGTCACTACTAACCTACAGAGACAGCCTTTCAATTATGATATGAATATGTGACAATATATTGTATATAGAGAATAAACATGCATATGTATATATTTTATTTGGGATATTTGAGTCATCAGATTATTATTATTATTAGTTAAAACCTTATCAGGTGACATTTTGATCCAAATCTGTGGCTTATCTGTTTTCATTGACTTGAGAAGGGCCAAGTTACAAACTCTACAGTTACCATTTGTGAGAAACTTGTTTAAATTCTTTAATTCTCATGCATGATAAAAAAAAATGTATTATAATTCTCAGGTTACATGAGAAAAGTATTCAGTAATTCAGAAATAAACAATTAAAGGTACACTGTGTAATATTTAGCATGTTATTGAGAACCTGTGTAGCCTTCAGTTAGTTTTTAATCTCCTTTATGGGCTACTGTAAAAACATAGTGATCCAAAATGGCTGCTTATGTTGTGCTGACCCACCTCCCGATATGAATGTTAAAGGCTCAAAACATCAATTCAATCAGGTGATTGTACACTTATTAAAAAAAAAAGGAGTACATTTGTTTTATCCTCATTTTCTGCCAGCTGAGTTTTTACACACTGGACGTTGTCTCATTCATAAAACTGTGGTATTGCGCTCATTATCCCTGTCACTATTTCTCTCAATGTTCCTTTCTCACACGTTCATTTCAGAGGAAGTCTCAGTGGGAATAATTGCTGGTGGGACCGTTTGCTCCACTATCTTCCTGTTCATCTTTTTGCTGGTCCTCGTTCTCATCTTCTATCGCCAGCGCAAAGGCAGTGAGTCATTCCCTCCACGCACACGAACAGTAAAGACAGTCAGCAACCTGCCAAGTGCAGCAGACGTTTTGTCATGATTTGCTTGTAGTGTTTTGGTCTTTGCTTCGTCCTCACTGAAACGTGCTTAGAGCTGAAACAATTAATCGATGAATCGATTATTAATGTATTACTAAATTAATCAACAACTATTTTGATAATCGGTTAATTGCGTTAAAAGCTTTTTTCATGATTAAAACAAGATTTCTCATTGTTTAAGCTTCTTAAATGTGAGTATTTTCTTCATTTCTTTGCTCTGGATAACAAAGAAACAGAACATCATCATTTCCAGGTTTGATGAACACTGATCAACATTTTTTAAGGTTTTCTGACATATTAGGGACCAAACGATTAATCCATTATGAAAATAATCGTTAGTTGCAGCTGTAAACTTGCTCATGAAAACACACACTAGGCCGAACATGTGTGTGTGTGTCCAGCTGCCCTCAGCCTTTGCCGTGTTTTGCTTCTAGGTCGGCGCGGGGTCACACTGGGTAAGCCCGACATCAAGGTGGAGACGATCAACAAGGAGACCCACAGCTTAGAGGAGGACTCCGGCAGCGTGTCCACGGCTTCGCGCATGGTCAAGGCCATGTACTCGGTGAGCAGCAGCGGGATGTGTGTGCTTGTGCCGGACACTGTTTACACAGCCTGTAGCTGTAGGAAAAACCTCAGCTTAACTCAGCAACCTCTCCCCGCACTGCACCTTCAGACTTAAAACAAACTCAGTGTTTTCCTCCTGTAATCACTCCTTTTTAACTCTTTTAATTCCATTTTCTCTTCTCCTTTTATTTTCTGTTTTGTTACGGCACCTTCTGTTCCTTTCACCCCCCCTCCCCCCTTTTTTGATTTTTGTTTTGTTGTTTGACAATTCAGTTTCTCCCCTCTGTGTCCTTCTCTCCTTCCAATCAGCCCTTTAAAGATGACATAGAGCTCAAGTCTGACCTCCGCAGTGACACCCTGGACACCCGCCAGGAGTATGACCTAAAGGTGAGATCGCGCACAACACATATAAACACTATAAATTCCACCTGGAGGCATACCGAGAAGAGACAATCACAAGTGCATACGTCCCGAAGGTAGAAAAACATAATACAAATTCAAACAAAAACACTGACATGAAGCTGAACTGAAGACTGAAGAGTGAAGTCTTGTGGAGTTCATGTCGGAGGGAGGTTTCATTCTTATTTTACCTCACAGGGCTGCAAACACCCTAATCATGAGTGACACTGCGAGCTCCGAGTAACGGACTGCGCCGCTGTCACCCACGTTGACACTGAGCGCTTCTGTCACACTGAAAAAATAGACTCGGAGGAAGAGCTTCCTTAATTTTTCATACTGAAACAAAGCCCGGTATGATCCGAAAAGGGTTGGGGTTGGCTAAAGCTTGCTGTGTTTGCGTTTGAGTACATCTGGAGCTCCATATATATCGCTATTTAATATCTATGTGCATATTGATGGTCATTAACCCAACAGATGTTTATACATGGGAGGGGGGAACAAGCCGTAGCCATGGTGACAGCTGCATCTTAAACATACATACTGCAAATCTAAAGTGGTTGACCAAGTTTGTAAAATATCTCTGAATTAATAATTCAGTACATACAACAGCTGTGTCTTTATTGACAACCCCTTTTCCACTTATTCTGCCCGAGGTTGTTGTGGCTTATTAGGAAAATACCTCATAAAATATTTAGATTCCATCAGTTGTTCAAGGGTTGGTGGGAAGGATTTTGTGAAATGGTTTATTGGCAAAAACAATCAACCATCTTTAATTCTCAGGGGATTATAAATTAATTAAAGACGCATTATTTACAAGTTGGGTGAGTTTGTGATTCTTCAAACATTGTGATAGTTTTGATAATTGCAATTATATTTTACTCCTTAAACCAGTGTATTCTGTTTAAGTTGCTGCTAAATTAAGAATATTCTGGGCCAAAATAAATGTGAGCCTTTATATTTTTATATATATATATATATATATATATATATATATATATATATATATGTATATTTATATGTATATCATCTTTCTGCTGGAATCTGGATTTACTGTGATTTGATTTTTTTCCCCCAGCCCTAAAGACAAAGAAGATGAAGCTAGTTTAAATGATATTTTTTTCATTTGCTCCCCGTTTGATCGACATGTGCGTGTTTTTATCCAGTAACAGTTGTACTGTGCGGGTGTATACAGTGAGTGTAACTGTTGTGAGCCAACAAACATGATTTATTATGACTGCTCCTCCTCAGAACAGATGTCTCGGATGTCTTTGCTGTCCTGTACTTTTCTTCAGTCTACATTATGATGGGTTTTGGCATCTGCTGCCTTGTTTTCTCTGGGCAACTCGTCCGCTGTGTCCAGCGGAAAGGGGAGACCTCAGAGTTGTGATTATTCTGGTTTTACGCCAGTTCATCCTTTTTGTACTCACCGACGAAAGCGGCTAATGGAGGACCTCACAGCATCTTCACCATAGATGTGGTGATGGTGTGTTACTCAATACCTGTGAGAATAACCAAGAAGGACAAAAACATTTTTGCAGTACAGTTAGCCATTCTTTAATTGCTAGGTTTCTTTCACAGTCCAGCTGTGAGGAAACTAGTTTCCCTGATTGCTTTGAAATTTGGCTCACTTATAGAGAAGATATTTAAAGAAAGCGCAGAAAAAAAAAAACCATCTCCAATTGAAAAAGCACAAAAAGAAGTTGACAGGTATTTTGTGCTCTCTCAGCTGCTATGAATCATTTATACATTTTGACACTGTGGGGTTGGGCTGAGGTGACAAATGTATTTTCACGCATGAAGCTGCCAAAAGCAGACAAGAATCCACCCCAGGAGGTGGTTAGATCACCCTGACAACACCCTCAGCCACACTTTTTTCCCTTCTTCTTATTCTTGCTGCTGCCTGAAGCCGCAAAGTTTTTTTGGGGGGGGCGGGGGGGAGTCTGGGTGCATAAGACGCGATGAGATGGTAGCACCATGTCAGAAATAAAAGTAGAGCAACATCAGGGTATTCAGCAGGAGGTGGAGTGAGATGGGAGAGCATCATCCCTTCATCCAGACGACCCAGGGGTCGATGCTGTATCCTGGCAGGGATTTGCTGTAAACTCCAGCTTTTTCTTGTTACCTTGGTCGAACAAAATGAAAGCTGTGATCCAAAACCATGCAACAAATGGTGACATTTCAAAAGCAGGTTTTGTGTGTGCAGCTCACTGACACTATAAACACCACAGACTGAGGACTAAAAAGTCTAGCGTTTGCACCGAGAAATGTTTTTTTTGTTCCCTATACAAGTGCTTGTATTGGATCCTGTTTGCAGAGGAAATTGAGGAGCAGCTCTCTGCCAGAAAAAAAACTAAAACAGATGTAGATGTTGGTGAGACTCGTCAAAATAAAATAAAATAAAAAACACACAGAAATGTCTGAAAATCACTGTTGCTGGTTATTGGACAATACTGTTCCAAATTTACACTTTGATTGACAGGAAAAAATATTATGTTTTCTCCTATTGTTATTTAAGTGTCTTTTGTGGAAACTGCAAAAAAATACATTATTAAAATGTGTATCTGTAAACAGTATATGTACAATTACTATGGCATTATTATAGTATTGCGATGCATTTTTTCCAAAATCTAGCCCATAACTATTTTTGATCAAACCCTTTTGTCTTCAGGATCCCACCAATGGCTACTACAACGTGCGAGCCTCCACCCACGATGAAGGCCGCCCCGCCTCCCGCTCCACCATGCACTATTCTGACTACCGCTCCCCTACAGGAACACCAGGGGGAGCTGCTTCTATTAGCAGCAGTGCTGGTGGCTCTGGAGCCACAGCCAGCGGAGGAGCCCCTGGTCCCCCTGGACCCCTCACCTCCCCTGGCCGCCCCCAGGCCTGCTATGACCCACGACCCCCATCCAGACTGTCCCACATCAGCTACGCCCAGTTCAACACCTTCACTCGTGGTGGCCAGAGCCAGCAGCCTCCTGCTAACCCTGCCCCCACAGCCAGCGACTTTCCAGGGGACTGCAGCCTCCTGGACTCCACCTCTCAGCTGGCCTATGACAACTATGGATACCCCTCGCATTACCAGACCTACCGCATGGGTTTCGCCCCTTCCAGCTTAGCCCCACTGGAGGCTGGCCCGTCCTATGAAATGTATGGGGTTGGATCTGGAGTGGCCACTGGTGTGGGGTCCCCTGGTGTTGGGGTTGGCCCTGCGGGCCCAGCTCCCTCGGGATCAGAGACTGGACTAGGGAAGTACGGCAGCTCTACTCGCTTCTCCTACACCTCACAACACTCTGACTACTCCCACAGCCGACACACACAGAGGATGCAGACTCACGTGTGAGGCGGGAGATGCATAACCACCTCACAGTCTTAGCTGAGCATGAGGAAGCATCTTATAAATAGCGTCACACCTAAACACGCACACACTATCACAGATTTACATGTACATTTTCACACGCTAACACTCTACACAAACACATGCACAGCTATCAAACATAAAATAAAACACCACACACACACACACCCATGCACAGACTCAGAAGACCATGCCCGTGAGACAGGGAGGGTAAAAGAAACACAGAGGAAAAAAAAAGAGACGGGAGGGAGAAGAAGAAGGAGTTGTAGTGAGACAGGGAAGGGAAATTCCACACAATTTTAAATTCCCTGACTCCCAATGTGTTTGTATATCTGAGCTCTGAAAGAGCGGACAGCGCAAGTCACAATCAAGACTGGGGGAAAAAAGAGCAGGAACGAGAGGAAGGAGGGGAGATCACAGATCTTTGGAGCCCGTAGCTTTTGCTATGAATCGACTTTGTAAATGATGAGCGAGAACGTCTTAAAGCAAACTGTCTGACTGTCGGAGACGGTTCAGAAAAAAACCTCAAACAGTGCAAGTCATTTCTGGCCGCCATTTTTTGTTTTGTTTTGCTGTTTGTCTTATTCAATGATCATTGAGCACATATATCGTATCCCGAAATGCTCTTCTGTACAGTGGTACATGCCATCCTTCCTCTGAGGCAGCATGGAGGAGTGTGTTGGGGCACTGGGTTGGTGGGCGGGGAGGTTTCTCATCATTTTGCACTGCATCTACAGTATTCGTGCTTGGACGTCCCTTATCTATATCTGTGTAATGTCCTCTTTTTATTTGCACACCAGACTAGAGCTTTGTATTCTATTTTTTAACATTACAGAATTATTTTTGTCAGTGTAAAACATGTAATGTGTATGTATGGACCAAAAGTTTTGAACGTTGGGAGCTTTCCTGAGTGAAACCCACTGAGACAGAGTTGTGCCAACGCCAGAGCCTGAAATCAGGACATATTTTGCATCTGAAGGGTATATCAGTGTATTTAAGAAACCTAGTGCCAAGTGTTCATATTTTTCTTCACCTTAGACCATGTATATGCAGTAGAAGCTCCTTCTATTGGCAACTGTGGCTTTACAAGCCAGGCTTGAGGCCTTGAGTCATTCCCAGACATTTTCGTAGGCTGGAGCCTCTTCCTCTGAGTTCTTAACGACAAGCCTGGTGCAGACGGAGAGAAAAACACAGATGTAGGGTTTAGAACTGAGTGGCCTTATAGGGGAACATGTCATATATTTCCATTTTCAATCATTCCTCATCGTCTGTCTGCCAAAAAACACGGCCAGAGGAGAATGTGTATGGAGAGGTTCATTGAAGGCTTGTTCACAAAATTGACATGTGTGTGATCGTGAGTGCGAGTGTGAGAGAGAGATGAAGAGAGAGTGTGTAGGTGTTGGCGCGCACATCGATTTGTACAGTGTGTTTGTATAGATGTGTGAATGAATGCGAGTGTATGGGAAGGACTGCGCCCGACTCGAGTGAGCGCGACTATTGTATGCATGTTTGTGTGTATACGGTATGTGTGTGTGTGTGTGTCTTCAAGTGTGTGAGATGTGAGTTAGTGTATACGTCCATATCATTTCTCTCACAATCCTGTTACAGTACTTTTATACCTCTGGTAGGACTGTATCCTGTATTATTGTGTCTTTGAATTTAGGAAAATCCAATGTTTATCTTATTGTACTGTTCTTCGTAGCAGAGAAAACTGTTCAAAAGATGTACAACGAACATTAAACTCTCATTTTTTAATTTCATTATCTTCAATATTTTTTAAAAATGGTATGTAATTATTTTTCCACAGTATTACATAAATAAAAGCACTGTTTTTTATAAATTGCATTATGTGTTGTCTTTAAAAAGTACTTTTATACTGTAATGTAACAGTACAAATACTTGGACTCAAGTACAAAATTCACGTATCTGTACTTTATTTATATTTCTAGCAACTTTTACTCCACTACATTTGCTAAATAAATTGTGTACATTTACTCCACTACATTTCCCATAACTATCTTTGTTACTCATTACTACCAAATAAAACCAGAAGAAGAAGAGATTAGCTGCTTTGCACTACGGTTTTACCATTCACACATCTTTCATACCCATTCACACTAGCATGGATACATTCAACTTCAACCAAAGTCATTATCTGGTAAGGTATTTTTACTCAAGTATCCCTTTTAAGTACTTTATACAAGACTGTTTATACTCTTGTATTTGTGGGTGTACACATTTGCAGATGTAATGTGTTATATTACACACACAACTTATATTATAAATATATAATATTTTAAATGTACATTTAATAGCATGCATTCTGATTGTTTAGGACAAATATAAAGTATAAAAATGATGTCTGATATATGAGTGTAGGGACTGGGCATTTAGTCTTTCATTAAAATATAATATTTAATTTTTATTTATAGTATTTTATCGTGTAACTCATCATAATTTCGTAACAGTTCGTTAGTTAGGGACGCTGCTTGTCGGTAGGGGGCACACGCGCACCTCATACGCCTTTAAAACAACAAAAGAAGAACCTCCTCTACGTCATTGGCCAGAGGTTGCCTGACCAAGATGGCGGCCACAATGTTGAGGTCGCTTACTAAACTAGGACGTCCTTCAGCAAAAGCAATATTAAATAATAATTTGCTTAGTCCCAGCTGTGCTGTTCTGCAAAGCAGGTAAGTTAACAGAAACATAACAGCATGTGTCGCTTTGTGGCGCCGTTACGTTGTCAGTTTGAACGCCCAGTAAAATATGCTTACTTAAAGGCTAATTTTAGCATAACGCTAAGTAAGCCGACTGTGTTTTATGAAAAACAAGAGTCGTCAACACTAATCTTTTTGTGATAGGAATTATATCACCAACATCTCGCATCCGTAACGTTATTACTCAACCCTCTCGGGGGCCGATGTCTGTCTCACCAACATGTCTGCCAACATGTCACTGTTTACCACTGTTTAATCCGAATTTTCTGTTCTCATTGAAGGCCAGACTACTGTTATTGTACTGTAAAATAAGACTGATTGTTTTCTGCTGATAAAGTGACAGTTTATTTGACCTCTGTGGAATTTTCATAAGCGCCCGTGAGGGAGGAGAATTCCAGTTACCGTAGACTGACAGTGCATGCTAATATCAACTACTAGACAATAAACCCAGATTAGAGGTGTGTGTAATGTTATATACTGTCTCTGATCAGCACCACATTTAACATTTTAATAGACTTGATTTATTCTGACACAGCAGGTTTACATTGTGTGTGTCTGTCAGGCCATGAATTGCAGTGTTTTGACAGCAAGAACGATTTTAAGTTTTTTGGCACCTTTATACTAGTAATAATTTACAGTCTGATCTTCAATTAAAATATAGGAACCTTGAATGAGTTTAAAACTCTGCTTAAGATTTTGCAGTTCAGGTTTGCCTGTCAGTTTTCCAAGCACACATCTCAGTGGGACTAACCTGGTTAAATAAATGCTAAAACAAAATAATACCGACTTTATTTATCATTATTGATTGTCTAAACCACAGCATTTGATGGGAAAATGTTACTGTGTTCACAGGCAGAAACAATGGCAGCCAGATGTGGAATGGACGGAGCAGTTTGCTGGTGCAGTGATGTACCCCACTGCCCTTAATGAGAAGTGGAAGCCACCACCATGGAACGGTATGGTACCACCATCCACACACAGTTACTCTATCTAGACCCCTTGCTAAACAATTCTCTTCTCCACTTACTAAAATGTTTCATGCTGTTATGTTGTCTGATTTACACATTGGATTTGGTATCATTTCTTTCTTATGTTTATCTTCTGCTTTCAGACAAGGATCCTCTTGCAGAGAAAGACGTTTCCAACCTGACACTCAACTTTGGCCCGCAGCATCCTGCAGCTCACGGTGTGCTGCGTCTCGTGATGGAGCTCAGCGGAGAGTCTGTCAAGAAATGTGACCCACACATTGGTCTGCTTCACCGTGGCACAGAGAAGCTCATTGAATACAAAACCTACCTGCAGGTACTGAACCTCTTGCAGTATTTGTAAATATGTTGTATGTATGCGTTGAAGAAGGCTACACTAAGATTAAGTATTTAAACCACTGAACAGCAAAATGCCTACTTATGCATCATAATGCATGAGAATACCTTGTTCAATAAATACTATAGTTTGACTGCCAAATGTAAAAACTTGATGGTGCAAATCTGGGGTTTCTCCAGGTTCCTTGATGATGTAGTTTGCTGTCGTGGATATAAATGCCTAGAAAAACAAAACATACTCTCACTAAAGAGCAATGTCCTGAAGTTTGTCACTGACACTGAGTGATATGTAAAACAAGTCTTATACTTTAGTTGTGGGTCGTGTTGCTTAATTCTCGGAAGTCCCTCATCTTGTATGTTCCTCTTCTTTGTCTGCCAAAGGCTTTGCCCTACTTTGACCGTCTGGACTATGTTTCCATGATGTGTAATGAGGAGGCCTACTCTCTGGCTGTGGAGAAGCTGCTTAACATCCAAGCGCCAATCCGTGCTCAATGGATCAGAGGTATACAACGATTAGTGATATGAGATCTGCAGAGGTATAGGGCATTAAACCAAGAGATTGGTTTAATGCCCTGGATGTTTTCCTAAAATGTGTAATACGTTGCTGGGTCTATAGACTTGAAGGTAGCAAAAGATCCCACTCACAAAATGTAGCCACACAATTTGCTAATAGATTAGTTTACCTCCATTTCAGTGGTAAATGGCTGGTTGTGTTCTGTGTTGTGTCTGTAGTGCTGTATGGAGAGCTGACTCGCATCCTGAACCACATCATGGCCATCACCACACACGCCCTCGACATCGGTGCGATGACTCCTTTCTTCTGGATGTTTGAGGAGAGGGAGAAGGTCAGTCGCAGTGTTTATCTGGGGGGGAAAGGAGACTGCTTTCAGACCTGGCATGCTCTAGATTTGTTCAGTCCTATGTCCCTCTGACTCCAGACCTGTTCACATTATTATGGCATCAATCATCATAAGGATTGATGGACCTTATGGCTCTTTAAAATAAATATTGATTCATTTGCTTTAAGTTATGCAACTCAATGACATTATCTGTTACCCAGAAAGCCCTGGGACATTCAAGTGTTTACATGATTTGTTAGTTGCATCTGTTACTATATAATTTCAAGTCATATTAGGATTGGCTCTGTAGAATGTCATCCTCGGGGAAGATCATTGCTGCTTGTTAATGGAGAAACTACTACCTCTAAGAACTCTCAATTTTCAGTATATCATCTTTTTCGCCATTCACTTTGTTTATTCAGTTCAGAGATTGTGAATCTTTCTACTAGTGTATTTGTGCACTGTTCATATCACACTTTATCTTATTAAATCAACTGTTAACTAGAGGAATTTTAATTGTGTGATTAACTTAGAATAGTAGAATTTGAAAGTACCGCCCACAGTGAAATGTTGTGTGGTTTTCTCATCTGTGTATATTCTTTTGTATTTCACATTTTAATCACAGTTTATACAAGACAAGCTTTTGTCTTGAAATAATTATAGTTTTCTTGAGCGTGTTGTGCCCCAAACCTTTTTTCCTGACATTTAATCTGATCATTGATTGTCAAAGTGTTTTTTTTTGTAATGTGAGAGAGACATGTAATGAAATGATTTATTCTCAATTAGAAAATGTGGATAATATTAACAGTTCATGTCTGACCCCCGTTTCTTCACAGATGTTTGAGTTTTATGAGCGAGTGTCTGGGGCCAGGATGCACGCTGCATATATCAGACCTGGTGGTGTTCATCAGGTAGGAGAAATCATTGAATTATCCTCTGCTCTTATCGCCTTTGATTTCTGTATTCAAACTTGGAGCTAATCGTGGAGGTTAGTATCAAGCAATTATTTTCCTTTTTTGACGGAGGCATAGTTCAAAACAACAAGTAATGAAAACATATATGTAATTAGAGCACTGATTCTGTGATGAAGACTTGCTTATTAATGTTCTTAAATGTGTTCTAGGATTTGCCACTGGGCCTGATGGATGACATCTACGAGTGGTGCAAGAACTTCTCCATCAGAATCGATGAAGTAGAAGAGGTGAGTTACGACATCGTGCACACCGTGCTCCTTCTATGAATAGGGCTTCCACTGACTAATCATCAGCACCTTGAAGATTTTAATATTATTTTAGTTCTTTTTTTTTGCGAGGCAACAAAACAGTTTGAGTTCCAGTTCTGAGAAAAGATATTAGAAGTTGTAATAACATTTTAACACTGTTCTACACTACAGATCTATATCTTGCATTCAACCCTAACCCACAGCAGGAGAGCATTTTATGAATTTATTGAACTTCAACTGAATAACATTACCATGAGTTATCACACAACTTAGACATTTACTTACTATTTGCAGACTTTTTAATATAATTCCTGCAGATGTTCAAGTTCCTGTCTGCAGAGTTTTCGTGTCAACTTCTTGGGGGTCATCCTTCACTCCCTGCAAATGTTCCCACACTTTGGACCTCTTACCCAACATAATATCTGATAAACTTTGTAGTCGGCAACGCAGTAAACACTGAAGTGACTTCTGTCAAACTACAGTGTGACCACACTTCCTGTGTCCACCCTTTTTAAAATTAAAGCCATGCCTGGTTCGCCATACAGGTTTTTATTTTATTTTGACAAGACGCAGCTTCAAGTAGAGTTTCCAGGGTGTTTTTTTTCTGCAGCAATTAAATGACCAATGAAATCTCACTGACTAATGATATTTTCTTCCAAGTGACCATAAGGGGGCAGCCCTATCTTTTAGATCATGTCGTGGGAAAGCATGGTAGCGATGTAGTGATGATTAAAGCATTCAGGGTTGGTTTTCTCCCTACCCAGATGTTGACCAACAATCGTATCTGGAAGAACCGTACTATAGACATCGGGGTGGTTTCTGCTGAGGATGCCCTCAACTATGGTTTCAGGTAACCTTGATTGAAATGAAACGAAATGTTTTGGGCCAAATTATATTTTATATTGTGTCGTTGGGAAATTGTTCTGTTAGTAGTTTTGTGTGAAAAGGCGTCTTCTTTCTCATTGTTCCTCCACCAGTGGAGTAATGCTGCGTGGCTCGGGCATCAAGTGGGATTTGAGGAAGTCTCAGCCATACGACAAGTACGATGAGGTGGAGTTTGACATTCCCATTGGAAGCAATGGAGACTGCTATGACAGGTATGTAGATGAACTAATAGCTGTATTTTTTTTTGGTCTGGTCTTCTCTGCCCTATGTGTGCTTCGTAGTCTGTAATGAAGGTTTCAGACTAAAATTAGACATCTTCTATCCAACACAGCAGAAATGTCAGTATGAGCTAACCATGCTCACCTTTTCATCTAACAAAAAATACTCCCGTACTGTTGAGTCCAGTATTGACTACAGCTGCCACTAATGATTATTTTCTCTTTCAATTAATCTATTGTTTTGCTTTCACATGTGTGACAGCTGTGGCTTTCTGGTGGTTTATTTGATTAATCAATAAGTTGTTCCATGAAGTATCACAAAATAGTCTCCTCCGAACACCAAAATGGCACACCCTCAAAAGCCTTGTTTTGTACACAAACTAAAGCTATTCAGTTTGCTGTTGTGTCATAGAGCAGCAAATAAACCAGAAACTATTCACATAGGAGCTAAAACCAGTGAACCTGTATTTGGTTAGTGTGTTTATTCATTTTCTTAGACAATTGTTGCAGCCAGGGTTAAATCCTTTCAGAACATGGCTACTGAATAATAATATTAAACACATTGTAGGCTATTGTCAAATGTTTGAGTTTCACTGGTGTGTGAGGAAGGAATGTTTTATAAAAGCACATCAAACCAATGTATGAACTCCTACAGAAAAATATGTAACACCTTTAATAAATGTTTAACATTCAGTGCTGCACTGAGTCTTATTAGAAAGGCTTGTATTACATTGCTGGCTAACCATGTGTAAATAAGTGGTTGCTTATATGCAAACACTGCTGGTTATGTGTGAGCATATTGCAGCTGGTTAACAATATTTGTTGAGGCAATGCAGTGTTTCTTAACCATTCATTTAAAAATTAAAAATAAAGAAATGAAGGTGAAGTTTCAGTGTAGAATATTTCATTTTTCTGACTGCTGTACATATATGACACACTAATCAGTTAATATCATCACTATCCAGAGAAAGTGGAAAGAAATAACCGTGTCTGTGGATGAGAACATATTTTCTAGTCATATGATCAGTGACCTTTTCACAATGACTAATGGCACACGATGAGCTCTGGCTCTTGGTCTTCACTCTGTGCGTGTGTTTGGGGTCCAGGTATCTGTGCAGAGTGGAGGAGATGAGGCAGTCTCTTCGGATCATGCACCAAGCACTCAATAAGATGCCAGAAGGAGAGATTAAGGTGGATGACGCCAAGGTGGCCCCACCCAAGAGATCTGAGATGAAGGTGAGCTCGGCTTCCCTCCGGGAGAAGCTTTTTTTAAATGACTACAGGCAATTTAATCATGGAAAATGGCACCTCTTTCCTTTCTGGGTTTTCCCCTGTGCTTGAGAACTCCTCTGTGTTAATTAAATATCACTGGTGTCACTAATTTGTCACACTAGCCTCTTTGCAGAATTAGGACAGTGCTGTTGCAAAATCCACTTTAATTTGGCTGTCCTCGCTGCAGGAGATCACCTCTAGTTCACCTCAGTGTGTATAAATGTATGTCTCTGTCAACATTGGGAGTCAACCAATGTGAACCTCTGTGTGCACCTTGTCCTAGATGTCCATGGAGTCTCTGATCCATCACTTCAAACTGTACACAGAGGGCTACCAGGTTCCTCCAGGGGCCACATACACAGCCGTGGAGGCACCAAAGGTGACATTTCTTCTCATTAGTGTCTGTAACATTTTCACAATTTCCTCTCTCTAACCCCACAAAGCCCTTTTCACACACTAAAAGTAGCAACTATACATATGAAACTGCCGTAATATTTCACCCCTGCCTCATCCGTGTGTGAATTGTGACATTACAAACTTGCAGTGTAAGAGCTGTGTCGTACTTCTTACAGTACATGTTCTTAGGGAGATGTGGCTGTTTTATATTGAATACCACGTCAGGTTATAAGAATATGTGAGTAATTCAACTTAAAGTTGGCTGAAGATTAGGGCCCCTGTAATGTAAACGTCATCAACTGCCTATTTTTGCACTGGTCCACGCACACCCTATTGGGCCAATCCAAAGCACTCCCCCAGTTTGATTACATGCAGACTTTAGCCAAGCACTTTCCAGTCTAGTTGTTGGTGCAAGGCAATAACCACAGGAACTTGCATGAGGTTATAAGAGGACATCCAGCAGTACTTCCTCATATGAACAAGACAGCACTTGACAGTACGCTTGGAACACTAGACGGATGCGGACCCTCGTTCCCCTTCCCCCTTGCGTTCAGAAGAATAGATAGAAGAAAAAAAAAAACATTGCGTGCTGTCACAGGTAAAAACTAAGGTTTCCCACTAACTGTCCGAACATGAATGCACGTTGTAGCGTTGCACTGTAAATGACACGAGAATTGGCATCGCTGCCATAGATGAAGCAGCGGTGTGTTCGCCGTCATCGTCGTTTGACACCCAGGAGTGAATGCCGATACAACGCATTCTCACTGTTTTACAAACGGATGAATTTTACCTTGTATGACTTCTTCTGGGAGGACTTTTATGAGCCTCTTTGTGTGTGTGTGTGTGTTGCTTTCAGGGGGAGTTTGGTGTGTATTTGGTATCAGACGGCTCCAGCAGACCCTACCGCTGCAAGATCAAAGCTCCAGGATTCGCTCACTTGGTATGTGCACTTGAAAACTCCATCAGACTCTGTGAAAAATTAAACACACCGGGAATCAATCAATTATTCAGCCTGTTTAACATCTTATCCTAAAGGCAGCTTTTGCTTAATTATGTCTATATTATAAACTACTATAGAGCCATTTTTAAAAGCAAACCCCCCTCCTTGCACGTCCTTCCCTCCTTACTGCCCATCCTGTAGCTCATGGCTACATGAGTCGCTGTTCAAGACTGAGGCTAAACTGTCTTTAAAGTTGCATAAACAAGCTATTAGAGTTGTTAGTGCATTAACTGCAGGCTATAGTGAATCATGAATTTTGAAAGTGAGCTCATCTGCTCTGAACAGTGGCTGCTTGTTTTCACTTTTGCTGAATGTTAATGAGTGTTTTCTTCTCTTTAGGCCGGTCTGGATAAAATGTCCAGCGGACACATGCTTGCTGATGTGGTGGCCATTATTGGTGAGAGAGTAGTCGTTGTTTCAGTTTTGTAAAAGTGCACAACAAGAGTATAAGGCCATTAAATATCCTTCTGTTTGTTTTTTACACAGGTACACAGGACATAGTGTTTGGTGAAGTTGACCGTTAACGTGATGCTGCTAATGTGTCGGTTCTGGAAAAAAAAAAGTCATCTTATCTCACGGAGTCCGGCTCTCTTCCTGTTAACTATGCGCTGTAGTGAGTGATTTCATGGGTGACTCTCCTCCAATGATTGATGTACAATGCCCAATTACACTTAATAAATATTTTATGACCCAAGTGTAAGGGAGTAAGTTTTGTTTTCCATTATCAAAGTGAAAACTTGCTTAAAATGTTCCATTTCCTTGAGTAATTTGCAGGCATGAGGAAAAAAAAACCCAACAACTGTGTCGATATGATGACAGCAGCACCCTTACCCTCAACACTGTCCTTCCTCTGGTTTGATGTTTAAGGGGGAGTGGTCTGCTCATATCCGAGACAAGTGGACTTAGAGCTCACACCACAACTTCCCCTCTCGACTGTGTGGTATACGCAATATTCAGACTTCACTCGAACGCATTGGAAAGAAAGACACCATCACGAGTTGTGTTTTCCTGCTTGCTGAAGGAGCCCAGTACTCTGTGTTCATTTAAGCCATGGCCGCTTGCAGCAGGAGCGCGTTACTCGTGGCGATTCCTCTGTGGATGTGTTTTGGCAGAGCTGCTGGTGAGTTTTTAACACCGTGGTTTCTTGTTTAGGTGAAATGCCCCTAAGGCCTCGCATTGGTCAGTTAATTTGTGATGAGAGCTGTAGGAACTGTGCTACGTTTACAACACATCCAACCCCACGTGACTTTTCTTAAAAGTAAAATTTCATGATGGACACGCATCTATTTGTTATGGCGGGGGCTTTCTTAGCAGGCAGAAGAAATGTAGCCACTGATGTCACAGTTCCTGTGAAAAGAGAAGCTTCCTTTTTCTTCAAAGCGGTCACTAAACCTGGTGGTAATGACCTCATGCCGCGCCTCGGCATCAATTCACAAGACGAGCGTCACGTTCATGTCAGTTTAAGATTCATTTTATGTTGCTGCGTGTGTTTAAAGAAATAAGACAAAATATACTATTTTATACAATTATAAACAAAAGTGGGGACCTTACGTTATATTTATTCTCCATAGAGACCATTTTAATATTCAGAATAGTTATTGAGCAGAAACTATTGATTGCCTTCTTGATATGTTGGCTGTTTTATTCATTAATTGTATATTTAATTACAGACTCAATGGTTACTGCCACTTTGTCTTTTCTTTTTCCATATTATACATCAGTTCGTCAATAAATAATTTTATAAATGGACAGAGAGACAAACTGGAATGTATTTGTCAATCAAAACAATCTGGTTCATTCAATTTTTCAGTTTAAATTTCAAAACCCACATCTGACCATGACCTACTTCTATTATCTGTGGTTTGTACACCAGGTTATATAGCTGTGAGTCTAAAATGTGCTGTTAGCTTTTAATGACATTATCAACGTCACGATTTCTGTATGCTTGCGACAGAAAAGTGGAAAATGCCTTTGTTTGATAGATTGATAGAAAACGGGTATGCGATTCCAGAAAGTGATTCATTTCTTTGATTTTGTGATGGAGGAAGGAAGAGACTTGAAGGGAATGTTTCTGTTTGGGGATGAAGAACAACTTTAGTCTTTAAATAAAGTCTAAACTGAAAAGGTGTGCGTAAGAAAAATTACAAAATGAATTGCAGATTGATTTAATAATGAAAACAACTATTAGTTGAAGCCGTAATAGTAAGATTAATGTTGCAGAAATCAAGTCTTCACTCTTGTCGTGAAATTCTAAATCTCATCCTGCCACTATTGTTTCTCTGTTGCTCCTAGTTTGTCAGTATGAGTGTGATCAATTCTCAGTAGAGATTATTAGATTAGAACAAAGGATTATGCACCCATTAATTTCTTCTCTTTTTTTTTTTACAGTATGCTATTTATTGTACACTTTTTTTAAGGTTTCCAGTGTTTAACATTAAAAAAAGAGTCAAATGAATTAAAAAAATAGCACCACACAAGTGACATTTAACACCAGTTTAGTCTGTGTTTAATACAGTTGTCCAGGTCTCTGTGTAATGGCAGCTGCTGCCGTCTGTTCCACAATCTAAAATGGTGTCACAGTTGCTCTAATATTGTTTTTGTAAATGACAAGGAAGTGGCCTCGTTTGCGCTGATAGTGTCTGGCACGGGTGACCATGTTCAGTGCTCTGTGTGTGAAGCGGACACATGGAGGATATGTCGATGCAATTTTTTATAGCATATATGTGTAAATGTTATTCCAGGTTAAATTCTCCTCCTTTGTGTCCTCAGCTACTCTAGGGGATGCTCAGGTGTGTTATGTGCTGGATGGCGTCCTGTTTTTGTACGGCATCATCCTGACAGTTCTCTACTGCAGAATCAAGGTTTGCATGTTACATACATACATATTGTCCATGCATACATGGGAACAGAGCTTAACTAGTATTTATAACCACTATTCACTTGCTTTCCTTTAGAGAAGAGACAAGCCCAGTGAATTATTTGACAAATAAATTGCAAGTCTTTGAAGGTTTCCATGACAGGTGGCCAAATAAAGTTGTTAAGCACTACGCATACTCTACATACATGTGTAGATATGCTCCACTGTACCATTTTAAAGAAAAACAATGCCCTATTAATAAAAAATAATATTCAAGGTCAGCAAAAAAGACCTTGAATGTAAAGTTGCCATACGGATTTGAAAATATAATCCTCTTGTCTTTTCAGTCATGATGCGATAATGCGTTTCCTCTCTTTGTGAGGGCAGAATGAAATGATTTTAATTCATTTAAGGATACGTCATCATACCCTTGCAGATGGGATGAACCCGTGAGTTTCTCTGAGGCATTTCTTCAGAGTGGGGGAGTCGATAACGCGTCAGTGTTTGAATTGTGCCTTTTGTCTTTGACAGGTCTACAATGCAAAGGGGGCAAAGGCAAAGCAGGTATGAACAAATGCGCACGTACTAAGTAGAACAAAGGGTAACATGCATTGGTCACATCAAACCTCAATGTTTGTTTGATCCTGTGTAATAATTGTAAGGGACGCATCATGAGTCCTTTGTTTTGGCTTCTCATCTTATTGAAAATATAAAACTAAACTATAGTTTTAGCAGTCATTTTTCTTTGCGTATTTCCTATTACCAGCCACAAACTGCACGGCCAAACCCACGCTGAGCTCACAGTGTGAGGTTTGCATCACAGGCATCATTCTTCCTTTTTGCACGCCACTACATAGACCTTTAGCATCCTGTCGCAGACCCTAAAGACAGTTTGATTTTTATTCACACCTATGCTCATGTTTCTCATCTTGTTTTCCTGGCAGACCGTTGAAGAAGGCATCTATACGGTGAGTTTCTACACTGAGGGTTTTCAAATGATTTTAAAATCGCAACAATCAGGTTAACTTTGACCCCTTTTGTTGTTTGTTTGTTTGTTCTCCGTCTGTTAGGATTTGAAACCTCACGTCCAGGACACGTATGACTCCATCGGCCTGAAGAAGTGAAGTGACTTCTAGTGCAGGCTGAACATTTTTGACCCGATTCCTCTTTTCTTCCTTGTTCATATTCAAATATTGAACGTCACATATGTTACATCGATTCTAAGAGAACATGAAACTGTAGTGCATCAGTGTTCATTTCCCTTTTGCTTTTTTAGAATTATGTGGGAAGTTGGGTGAAGAAAGACAAGAGCGAAAGAGGGAAGTTGAGCACAAGATGCCATTTTTCCCTGATCTTTTTTTTTATATTGAAAATGACTTGTTTCATGTATTTGTAATGTACCTTTGAGCTTCGCAAGAAAATAATAAAAATGTTCCCTCCTGATTTTAAGAAAGGTTGCAGATTGTGCTGAAAAGCTGCTGAAAGTTAAAATATCCACACCAGGCTTATTTATGATGATGTCTTGCCACAGGATGGCAGTGATGGTGTCATACAGCATATTTTAGAGCATGTGCGTCTGCCTGTATAAAGCTCTGAACTGTTTATTCATGAATTATCAAAATGACTTCATTTGTTGAACTTAGCCGTGTCTCTCTCGTGTTTGTGCAGGGAGCTGCAGACAGAATTAAAAAAAAAAGTTCTAATGTATTGAAAGAGATTTACAATTAAGTTCATAATATGCACTGTATGCAGTTTATAAAGATTTTTTTAGCAGTGTCCTTGATGTGTAACCAATAAATGTGAATTGATTAAATATTGATATTTTTTTCTTTTAATATTAAATGCCAAAATTTTGAATCATTTGATGAGAGCAGCTTACATAGAGGTTTATAAAATGTGTATACTGTAAGTCAATGTAAAAAAACTTTTTTTTAATCTGCATCCTTGATATGTAACGATGAAAGCTCGTTTCTGCCTATGTGATTAAATTTTTTTTGTAAAGACTCAAGTAATGACTTACTGTCTCAAGTATCTTAAAAATAAGGACATATGATGTCAAAATGTTTCGATTGTCCCTCAAAATAAGGGCTTACTTTGTCAAACTAGTGATTTTCTAACTCCAAGTTAAACATTTTAACCTAATAAATGCATTTAGGTCTTTAAATAGTGTTGAACTCAAGTTATTTGGTTTTTCTTTTGCTCCTTTTACTGCACATTTGTTTTAAGTTCCCTTTGAATGAAAAGGGGGGCCCAAAATCAGAAAGGCTTGAGCCGGCCCTGCTCAAAACAAGGAGAGAGCGTCTCAAAAGGAATTAAATAAGTAATTGACCTGACAAACCCATCATAGTGACACACAAACTACTGAGCTGTCTTTAAATAATAGAATAGTGCAACACATGTGCAGAAGGTGCCTGATAATGACGCGATAACTCAAAATACCTTATCTCAAAAATAAAGCCTTGCTTTTTCAAAACAATAACAAAACCATGTTGTTTCTCCAATTAAATGTGAAGGAAGATGAAAAATGTGATAAAACAGGGAAAGGAAACGTCAACAGTGAGGTGACATTCACACACAACAACCTAGGAAGTGAACAAACACATGTTTTTTTTTACATGAAATATGAATTTCCATACTTTATATTATAATATACATATATATAATTATATATGCCTCTAACAGCTCTGCAGTGTGTTTGTGGAGCTCACTCTATATAAAAGTAATTATCCCTCTCAACTTTAAGGGGATTAATTTGTTTTTCTCTCCTGGGAGGGAACACCACCTTTTCAGGTTTTTGGCACCACTGCTTTTGCGCGTCACGTGGACACCCAACAGTCTCCACAGACTTGCTTGCTTTTCGCCTGCTTTTCACCTGCCGCTCCTCCGAGCAGAGCAAGTAAAGGCGAAAACATAACTGTCATGTTGCCCTTACTAAACCGGAAAGGTGACTTTTGTCTTTTCTCTGGCGTGTGTGTGTGTGTGCGCTAGTGCGCGTGTGCCGGCGCCGGAGTGGATTGGGGGTTGGCGCAAACAGGTGTATGCGAACAGGTAACGCTGCACCTTCCCTTTTTTTTTGTTTTCCTCCTAAAGGAGCGAACGGTATGGCGTTTGCCTGACAAATCAACACGTTAAAACAAAACTGAAAGGATTTACATTTATTTATTTTATTTATTTATTTTTTTTACTTTTTACAACTGGCTGCAAGAAAACCCTGAAGACTGGACTTTGGAGATCCTGGAAAACCTCCTCACTCACCCAGGCATGACTCTGCCTCTGTGCCTCATGCATGTGTGTCTGGACTGATTACTGCCCCAACCTGTGCTCCAATAACAGAAACTTCTGGAGAGGATGACATCTCTGCTGAACACACTCTCCCTGTGTCTCCTTGTCCTGTGGATCTTTGGTAAGAGTCTGTCCAAAGAGGTGTCATACAGGACATTTCTTTTTTTGTCTTTTTATGGTGTCAGATGATTCACTTTCTGTGGTCATCCCTCATGAGTGCTGTGCGAAAAGGCCTGCAGCAGGTGTTTGAGGTCTGAAACTGAGTGTTGCATTTGGGAATTAAGCAGATACGGGTAATGAAAATGATCTTTACAGAGGAAATGTTGGTTTTTGGTTTTGTATAAAAAGCTGTAGATGTTGGGCAGGTGGCCAGCTTTTCTCCACAAACAGATGGCGCAAAGAAAGAAAACACTGTCTGTTATTTCTGGAAAAACTGGTTGCTGTTGATTAGTTTTCCTGCTCCTGGCTGGTGCAGAGGAAATGTATGGACCCTCTAGCCTGTGTTTGTGTGTGTGTGTGTGTGAGAGAGAGAGTGTTAAGCCTAAATGTTCCTGACAGATAAATGTGTGGCATGAAAAAAAACGAACAAACCCAGCTTACAATTAGACACAGACATACAGGGTTACAGGAGGAGTGTTATCCCAGTAATGCAGCACAGGCAGATTCCACAGTTGGCTTAAACTTGAGGGTGACAAACACACACACACACAAACACACACACACACACGTTCACGGCTGGAAAAACAAACCCACACACACACGCACACACACACCTGTCTACAGAGTACACTCATCGCCTCTGATGGTAAATGCATGATTCACTTCATAATCACACACAATGCTGAACAGATTCTCCCACATCAGGACTGAATCAGCACACACACTCTGGTTTCCATGACTTCCATGACGTTGGCATTGACTTACATACTGTACACTCTTCTATAATCTTAAACATATATACTAATCCTGACCTCAGCCTAACTTTAAAATATGTCTTTTCCTTAAAATGTAGTAATAGGTACTAGATTTGTGTCCCCATAAGGAAGATAAGTCCCCATAATGTGAGTGTGTAAACAGATGTAGGTCCCCACAACATAAGGAATACCAGGTACATTCACTCTCTTCTTTCCTGAGCTTAACGCTAAAACCTCTGTGTTTTAATTGCAAGTTTTTTTTAAATTGTTTTTAAACACACAAATCAATTATTAAACAATTTGTCGGTTTCAGCAAATTAAATGTGAATATTTTCTGGTTTCTTTGCTCCCTTTAACGAAGAAAACATTGTAACTGAATATTTTTATACGGCAATGTCAAATGTCTTGTTTTGTTTGTGGGCAAAACAAGACATCATCAATGTGAAAAACATCATGATTTTGTAAATTTATTTTATTTGAGCACCCTCAAGAAGATACACACACAAAAAACAAAGGACACACAGACCTCACAAAACTGTGGCCTGTATGTGTTCCTTTAATTGACGTTTCTAGTTTTGCATGAACCATACATTTTTCTACAATTTTAAATGAAATGTGTATTTTATTGCTAATATTAGTAGTAGTGTTGATATAAAAAGCCCCTTAAAGTTGTAAGGACAAGCCAAAATATCATCATTAAGTGTCCTCACTTCCTATGGTGCATTCATTCTTTCAGCCCCTCACAAAGAAACAACTACACACACATACACACTTAAGGATATGGATTAGTCCTATAGAAAGCCTTATGTGCCCAGTCGTAAAGTACTTAAAAGGGATTGGGAAGGGAGTAAAGGTACACATATCTTAAAAGAAAATGACTTGAAGTCACTTTTTATCGTATTACCTTCGTAAAAGTAATTGACATTTACTGTACTTAAGTTTCAAAAGTCAATCTTTGGTATAAAATGTACTTAAGTTTGAGAAGTAAAAAGTATTAAAAAAGTGAGCAGTTAGGATTGAGCCATGGTAGCTCAGGGGTAGGGCGAGTGGTCTTTCAACTGGAAGGTTGTGGGTTTATTTCCTGTCCTTGAGCAAGACACTCAACCCCATGTTTCAGGGCATGAAAGATGTGTGAATGAGTGAATGGCAAAACTGTCGCAGCTCGTCAAGACTAGAAAAGCTCTATATAAACACAGACCATTACCAACTCTTCTTCTTCTGATTTTATTTGCGAGTAATGAGTAACAAAGAGGAAATGTCGTGGAGTAAATGTAAAAGTTGTGCATAGTGATAGTGAAACATAGTGATATTTGCACTCGCAGTGGTTTTTCACCTTCATTTTTCCCCATTTAAGATATATTGATTTTGAAGATTTAATCGTGTTTTCAGTGACAGTTGATGTGTAAAACATGTTTTAATGTCCCTTTGCACCTGAAACAGTTGATCTTATATCATATTTTTATCTAAATTTTTTTCGGATGAACTGTAGGACACGCTGTCATTCCATTGTGCAACTGTGTAAAATTTCCTACATTGCACCATCGTCTGGTTTCATTGACGTACACCTTGATACAAAACTAACAGCGTTCACATCAACCTGTGTCATTTTGGTGCGCTAACACTGAGCTAAGATGGCAAACCCTGGCAAACACGCACTTCTATTGTGTGCACTGCCGAAAGCGTGAGTGTGTTTCACTCCAGCCTCCTCCTGCCTTTCACTTAGTTCAGTACTTTGGATCAATGACAATCCCTACAGCCATGCTGTACTTTGTGTGTAGTGCTAATTAGCTAATGGTAGCGTGCTAAGACATCACAATGCAGATGATGTATTTAGCAACAACTCTCTGAGCAGCATTTAGCTCAAGTCTGTCCACAAGAACACCCTCACATTTGGAATAGTTGTCATTCAGCGGTGACTCATGTGTTGTATTTAGACCTTTTTGTCATTCCAGACGTTTTGAATGAAGGTAGAGAAAGCCCAGGTGCAAATAATCTAATTAATAATGACTGACACATAAACGGAGTCATTGTTGACGTTATCAGCTACACCCAAGCATTTCCTAGCTAAAATGAGTCAACGCGTCCACTGGATTTGGATTTGCATATATAATTTTATAATATGTAGCGCTGCACAGCATAATCTGATTATGACCGAAAATATAACCACTGCTGTCAAAAACTCCACTAGGACATTATGATCTGGTTAAAAACCTACACAAACTCAGATTACTGCACAATTTATTCTGGTTAAGAGCATCAGAAGATGCTGTTTTTATGTGTTCTTATTCAGACTATTCTGTTACACACAGTATTATATCAGATTATAGTAAATGTAAGCATAGTCATTGACAAAAGATTACATTAGATTAGATTAGATTAGACATGATACAAAATAGTTATCTAATTAGAATACAATATTATAAAAGACAAAGCATTACCAAGATGTTTACACAATACACAACATAATATTATAATCCAATTAAGACCTATATATCATGTGACTAAACTCAGATTACCTCACGTCTATCTGAGCACGAGTTACTCCTAATAATGTAACTTTATTCTGGTTAAGGTAATCTGAAAATGCTGTTTTACATGGCAGCGGCTCAATCAGGTTAATATCACAACATTGCTGTCGATATAAACAGCCTCTTAGATTAGATTAGATGAGATGAGATTAGATATGAGTTTACTTGTTACAGCTGCAAAAGGTGTCAGAGGTACAGACAAATACAAAATGTGACTTGAATGATAATTAGGAATACACTATGATAGAGCAGGGATATGAAACTATAAGCAAGAAAGATAACTATCAATATATTTGTATAATGTGCAATATACACATTTCACTACAAAAACAAGCACCAGTAATAGATGTGACAGGAATATAGTGCAAAAAATATGATCGTGTTACACAAAAATGAAGTCTAGTGTAAACAGATACTGTGAGTGATGAGTAAAAACTAGTTTGCAGTCTTTGTCCACATTACAACAGTGACTGCATTGTTTTCAACAGCAGAGTAGTAATAAGATTAACACTTGAGAGAGAGAGAGAGAGGAAAAGAAGGTCATTTAAGGGGCAACTGCTCTAAATGCCCAGCGTCTTGTCGTATTTCAGCTCAGACACACTTAATCTGCCATGTTCTGGATTGATATGTCATTAGTGTTTGGGAGCAATCCATTTGCTGTGATTCACTGGCCCCGTGCACACGGGTTTCCTTCGGTCTCGGCGGACCTTATCACCATCAGTAAACCACAGCCTCTGAACACAAGCCTATCACCATGACCTCCAATATAATAATAATAATAATAATAATAATAATAATAATAATAATACTACACTGTGGTGATGATGAAAAAGCTGTCCAGGCTTTCAGGGGCTGCATCAGCAAGTATCACATGTTTCATACATAAAGAATTCAGATTTTCATCTCTGTGCCAAGACATGTTTGATGCAAACAAGCTTTTGCCATTTCATATTTAACCGTGTGTGTGTGTGTGTGTGTGTGTGTGTGTGTGTGTGACACAGACGGGTGGACAAGAATGATCTGTATAGTCACAGCAAAGTGGAAAAAAAACAAGCGTGTTTTTGTTTCATAGTGTAACGCTGAGCCTGCAGAGCTACAGCAGTGTGCAGCGTCTTTCTCCTTGCAGACACTGAGTGACTTTGGCTTTCAGCTTGTCTCGGACGACTTGTTATGCGACATATCTTCACTTGTGCTCAGCTCTTCTCATAGACAACCTGTTTTCTCTCTCTCCTCCTCCCTCATTTCTGTCTGCACTGAGTTGACTTATGAAAATCTTAGAACCCCACGTGTGCTCCCCTGTTGCCATTCCATATTTTCACACACACACACACACACACACACACACATACAGTGTCCTTCTTTACACCCATAAACATTTTAACAAATCTTCAAAATCTGCTAAATGAACCCGAAAATGCACATTAAAGGCTCAATGTATGCCTTTAGAATTAATTATTGCACTGATAACTGATAAAAAAAAATTAATTCTACTCCTTACCTGATGGTCTGTGGCTGTGGTTTGAACTTGAAAGGTCAGTAAACCATGTAATCTTCAAGTGCAAGTGCACAGGCTCTGAGAAATGAGTTACTTCCTCATAGCCTTGTCTGTTAGAGGAGGCTAGAGTCATGAAGGTCACTGTCAAACCTGGTCAAGTTGGTGCAGAATATATTATTTTTATACCACTTTGTGCTTATTTATCCCAATGAACTGATACCTCCTTTATTTAGTGCTCAAGTTCCCCCTAAATGTCTCCAATCCAATCCAGCGCTCGATTGCTGAGTAGACGCTTACTAAAACTTTCTCCTCTTCCCCTTCCCCAGTGATCCGGGGAGAGTTGGTGGAGCCCCCTCCAGGAGTCATCATACGCTCCTTGACAGAGACGGAGACTGTCCTGCCTTGTCGCCACCAGCCCAGTGAGGGCAGCGTGGTGGTGGTGCAGGTGACGTGGTACCGGGAGAATCCTGACGCCTCCAAGGAACAGATCGTCACTGCGCACCACTTGAATGGACAGACCGGTCAGTCTGCATGCTAAAACAAAAAGAATCCTGAGGTCTGCTTGGAACTTGCTGGACATCTTCATCTTTTTTTGTCCCCTCTCTGTTTGCAGCGTTTGGGGCGTGGTCTTCACGTGTGCGCTTCAAGAGCAGTGAGCCCACAGTGGACTCCTCTCTGGTCATTATGAGCACAGAGGTCTCGGATGAGGGGAAGTTCATCTGTCATATCAGCACCTTCCCATCTGGCAACTTCGACAGTGAGGTTTCCCTCATCGTATGGAGTGAGTTCCTCTCTCGTGACGCGGATGAAAATGTCACATACTGTAATGTTTAGCTTTTGTGCCTACAATAGGGCTGACTGATTTTTGAATCAATATCTAATGGCGTTTATTATGACTGGAATTGCGATTTCAATCAGAGGGAAGGGTCATTTTTTACACAACTTCATTTGAATGACATATTGAAAATGACTACTGCGGGAGATTTGTGCAGATCTGTGAGAAACAAAAATGGAAAAATGAAAATTGCAGTTGGACATATTGCGATTTTGATAGAATTTCATTGAATTGTTCAGCCCTACTACAGTACAAGCCTGTGGAGGCACTGTACTGTCTGGATCAGGTCGAGCTGGCAACCTTAATTTACTGAATGACGCAGATTCCAAGATGACAAATGCCAAGATTCATCAGGCTCAAATTCGGGCTCCATAGCTTGCTAGGTTATTTATTTTAAGTATGTGTGTCTCCAAGTATAGACCTGTTGATTGCTCCTGTCTTCACACTAATTAAACTTATAAACATAATCCTCCCTGCAGCCATTCCTATCTCCTCCCTGGACCCTGTGATTTTGGTGGAGGGACAGTCCTACCGCCAGGCCGCTTCCTGTCGCTCCATAGCCCGCCCACCGCCCCGCCTCTCCTGGGACACCGAACTGAACGGCCAGTCCACGAACCGCTCCTCGGACAGCGGGGCGGTCTCCTCGCACTTCTCCCTGCACCCGCTGAGGAGCATGAACGGCCAGAAGCTGGACTGCCTCGTGTGGCATCCGACGTCACCAAACCCCCGCAGACTCAGCAACCACCTGGTGGTGCACTGTGAGTTTTACACCTTGGGGTGATGCTGCAAATGCACTCATTTCCTGTTTTTAATCACAAGTTGACATCTTAAGTTGTAGATTGTTTCCCACACGACACATGACTCGGGTTGACTGACACATTCGTTTCCCACGTTCAGTTCCCTTTTATTAAATAAAGAAAAAAGGGATATTCTTTAAATTCCTTAAATCTAATATGACGAGGAGGTTTCAGAATCATGAGTTTTTTTGTTTTTTTTAGAGTATATTCTTAGTTTCTTGCATAAAAATACAGCAGTGCATACCTTTTGGTGATTGTTGTTGTTAATATTCAACATAATATTAGTTATTTGCTGCTCTGTCGAGCAGTACTATCAGACCTGACTGAGGGAGCGTTTGTGTGTATACAGCAGCAGTGCAGGGGCGGGTGGGGTCAAGAAGTGTTTGTGCTGTGAAGCTGCTGAATGACCAGGTTTTTTGGGGCAGCAGAATTCACTTTTCTTGGGCTAATTCTTTGTGTTTTCAGTCATACTCCATCCTGATTGCAGCCGCCTCAGTGTACAAGTGCAGTGTTATTGTTGCCTCCGTCTGTATTGACCTCAAATAAATCACTACCATGTCTACATATCGACTGAGAGACAGATTTAAGCATCATTGCGTGAACTCAACTGACAATGGTTTGAATGTGACAGACATTTGTTGACGTTTAAAAGGCACACGTTATAGTTTTTAACATTTTCGCCCGGATATTCAGCTTCAGCTTTGATCCTGGTGTTTTCATATAACGTCCTCCCTTTTTTTTCCTTTCTCACAAAGCTTTGTAAATATTTGCCCTTCCTTCCAGTCCCTCCACACGCGAAGGTGTCCGGCTACAACAACGACTGGTACGAGGGTCTGGAGAACGCTGCTCTGAGATGTGTGAGCGGAGGAAACCCCAAACCACAGAGTTTCACCTGGATCAGGTACAGTATGAGCCGCCTCCCTCTCCGGCTGTCTGGCACTCGTGTGACTAACTGTCTCATGTGTCTCATGTGTCTCATGTTTCTCGTAACTTCTCGTGTTATCACAACAATTATATTCTGCCGTGATTTCACCGTGGAAGATTCTGCTCTGGGAATCACTGAGGTCAACTATAGGTCATCCTCTGAGGAGGAGGGTTTTTATGTCACTCATCCTGTTTGTAAACTCTTATTTTTGTAGTGATGTACACTTTAAAGTTGTCATTATTGCTTCAGGGTAATGAATGAATATTTTCATTTGACAACTCTTTGTGAAGCATGGGCATTCATTAATTAGGATTCATTCTTGTGATTTCTAGACTGACTTAACTAACTGATCAATTAATATTAAGGAAATAGGTTACATATTATATATATATATATATATATATATGTATATATATATCATATAATAGGTCACGTATATTGTATTGTTGACACTTTATAAGAATAGGGTATTCTTTTTGGACAGTGTGTGAGGAATTGACAAAGTAAACGACTGCTTGTGTGCAATAATAGTGGAACATGTTCTCATGATGGAGCTTTATAAGAGCAAAAAGATCGGGATACACAAACAATCCTAGTTAATTACTTTCAGCGTTTGACTCAGTTTTTAACCACCAATTATTTCCTACCGCTGACTGTCCACGGCTCTGTTCTCTGATGGAAATTGAAGAAAATATACTGTCGATGGTTTCCAGACAAACCAGACTGACTATTCAGAATGTCCACTCATCGATTACACCATGCATGAGCAGGCACGCCTGGTTCATAAGTGACAGATGACCAGAGGCAGTATTTCACTCCGCCCATATTGACGTGTTTTATTGTGTTTACTCGCCGACTCTCTTTTGGAATCTCCACATTTTTTAGTTTGCTCTGCAGGATATGCAGTTGTCACTGATGCTGAATAGCAACCCTTGCACAGCAGGAACGTGGACACACAGACGCTTCTCCCGTCTCAGATCACTTAATTTACATCACGCTGAAAGGTTATTATGGAATTAATCATCAGTAATGCTAACAATATCTTTCCTTCTTCAGCTTCAAGTCAACAAGGCTGACATAACAAGTTGTCTTTAGTATTTCTTGGTTTTTTTTAAGCTCATACATGACGAAAGGTCCTCCCCTCTCTCCACCCTTTCCACATCACTTAACCAAACAAGCCCTGGCGTTGTCATCTCCTGCTCCTCTTGCCTCAGTGGAAGACTGACACACCGCTGCCCGGTTTTAAACCCTGATGAGGGTTTCGCTCACTCACGCAGACTTCTTCTGCTTGACTCACCTTCTGTCATCTTTAGGCCATGTTGTTTTGGGCATTAATACATTTCCAGGGTGTGGCTTGGAGATTGGCCAGTTAAATGTGTGACTTTAAAAGTGTCTGGAAGAGGAGCAGCTCTTCCGAAAGGTTGCCAGAATTGACAGTTTAGGCTCCTAGTGCACAGATGGGATACATGTAAAATAGATTAGAGGTTCAGGCAGGTTTCATTTGAGTTAGTGAGAACGCATCATTGACACAATGCTTAACCATGACAACTAAGTGCCTAACCTTAACCCTTACCCTAACCCTTACTCTAAAACCAGGTCTTTACCCTGAAAAAGCCCTTTAAAGTCATGGAGCCCACAAAGCTAGGTTTGTATGGTTTGTTTTTTTGGACCTTACAAAGACATAAATACAGGTACGCACACACACGTGTGCGCACAAGTACAGCCTGGGAAAACCTGTTGGATTTGTCAATAACAGGTAGCAGGTGAAGTAATATCTGGTGTCACAGTGTCGTGTTGCGGCTTGTGCCAAAAAGCAGACGGATGAGTTAGTTTCACACGAAGGAGGGAGGAAGAGGGGGATTAGAAGGAAGAAAAGCGAAAGGGATGAGCGGCCCTAAAAGAAGGCAAGCGAGCAAAGCAGTTGTGGAGGGAGGAAGCTTTCGGGGGCGCGTTTCTGTCATATGTGAAAATGAGACGGTTCCTCTTGTGTGCTAACATTAGGCACTGACTGCTCTGTCACCACCACAGTGCACAGTGGAGGTTGGTGTGATATAGAAACTCTGTGGTAACACAGCAGGTGCTTTTGTTTTAGTGCTAATGTGGGTCGCTGTGGATCAGAGGATTGGTGGTTTGATGCCCCGTCGTTCCCTCGGACAAGACACTGAACCCCATATTGCTGCCTCTGGCTGTATTGTGCCATACAGATAAATACAGTTTATCATTTAATGACCAAAAAAAAAAAACGGACATTATAGTGTGGATATTGCTTTTCTCCCCGTCACAGATTAAAGGATGGTGTGATTTTTGACTGTTTAAATAGGTGGTAACATCATTTGTTATATTATGTCTACATACAGTACATCACCTACAGAAAATGACATTATAGTGGACTGTTGTTTTTCTCCATATATAATATTTATATATATCTTGAAATACAGTATGTCAATGTAAAGTGGCAGTGACAGGTCTTTAAGTAGAACAAATACACTGTTATAATACAATATTTGGTTGACGTTCACTGCATGGATTGTTTTGATTAATGCTTCGTTTGAAGGGCCAGTTACATCTCATGTGAAGATGTTTTATAATCCAAACATATACAGATTAGTATTTCACTTGGATTGATTGCTGATGTGAACATGTGGTATTTAACTTTGTATTGTGTTTTGCTGTTTGCAGAATAGGTGGAGAGTTGCCCAGAGGTGTGATCCCTCACCCTAACGGAACACTCGCTTTTGGGCGACCTTTAAGCCTGTCTGACAAAGGCACCTACCAGTGTGTGGCAAAGAATGAAGTAGGGGTAGGGAAGGCGGAGGAGATCGATGTGATAGGTAAACGACAACAGTGTCAACATGACAGAGTGAAACTCACAAATGTGAGAATAGATGTATTAATCCATGTAATCCTGTCCGCTTCCCTCAACTGAAGTCGCCGATCGGCGGAGCTTGCCTGAGAACATGTTGATGCTCATCGTGGGGGGTGTGGCCAGCGGGCTGCTGGTCTTGATGCTCATCATCGTCATCGCAGTCACGTGCCTCCACAGACGCAGGAACACCAAGCTGGAGAAGGAGCTGACTGAGAAGAAGTATGTGGATACTGTTTATCGTGAAGTTCAACTCACATGAGAAAAGACGGAAGTTCAATAAAATGTTGGTGGGGCTGACTGAGCCAAAAAGACAAATAGCAAATTAGGGCTTTAAAGATCTAGTGTGTAACGTACAGTAGAGTTTTTACGCAGAAATCCAATTTACGACCTATAATAACTTATACTTGAATGAGTGTATAATTGCTTTAAATTAAATGTTGTAGCCTTAGATTAAGCCTTATATGTAGTTTCGGCAGGGGCCTAACTTCAGGTAGGGTGCCATCTTGTGCCGCAATGCATTTTATTTTTGAAGTATAACTACATTTATTACGGAGTAACACAATTAATAAATAATGGTAAGTGTATATTACCCAAAGTAACAGCAGAGGCAGTGATAGAGATTTGCAAAAAAAAAAACAAGGGAAAAATTTAAAAAAATAAACAGTACAAAATACATTCAAACTTAAAAGGTGCTAACACGATGCACAGTGGGATTTTGTTTTAATCATTTAAATGTCTGTGTCCTTGTTTCTCTCAGGGAGGAAATATGCACTCTATCCCGACAAGCTTCTTTCAGGAGAATGAACTCTGTCAGCACAGATACCAGAGGAGCGGTAATATTCCTGAATTATTCTTTCCACTCTGTATCAGGAGCGTCTTGTGCTTTCACACTGATCCAAAAACAGGGCAACGTGTCACCCAGTCATGCATTCAAAGATTCTTAAGAAAGTTTTGCTGTGATGAATACTTCATGCTATTTTCTAGAGCCATGGGTTTGTCTGCTTTGTGGGTTAGGATGATTTAAAAAGGCCATGATGTTTTATGCACAGGCTTTTGTTTGTAAGTTTCATGCAAAGTTTGAGTTGGTTCTTATCTTGAGTCGCACAGCTAAACCCCGCACCGTGTTTCCTTCCTTTACAGACGGAGGAGAACATCCCTCTGAGGGTGGAGGGAACCCTGAGGACCAGCCTGTCGTCCCTCGGGGTCAGTCTACATATCTGTCTAAGTCTGCATGCACGGCCGGGGCCGGGGACTGAAGCGTTACTGTTCAGATGCCAGGGGGCTAAATTCTGAGCTGTCGCATTTCAACTTTGAATGTTGTGCAGCTCAGATATTATATAAATAATAATCTTTTTTATATATATATATATATATATATATATATTTGTATATATATCTTTATCGATTTATATATATATAATCTTTTATATATATAATCTTTTATATATATATATGTATTTATATATATAATAATCTCTCCTGATCATTTTTTCAACTCACATTCAACATCTGTGCGACATAATACTGTGTATATTTTAAAGTAAACCAGATGCTAAACTAATTTACATTTGATGTAATGTTACACAACTGGAGTTTAAGAAATGTCAACAGGGAGCTGAGAATAAGTCCAGCTTTGACACTGTGATGTGTCATTTTACTCTTCTGCTTATTTACCGCTGATATGAACCAGATAAGATGTGTTTATTCCTGTGTTAAGTTCTTTTAGTTGATATTAGGAGTAGATTTTGTAACATTTGTACACAGTCAGGGTAAATGTATCCTTGTTATAGTCTTTATGCTAATCTAACACCCTACTTGCTGTAGCTGTATGTTTAAAACAAACACAGTCTATTGTACACTGCATTTCTCACAAACTATTGCTGTGAAACAGCTTGTATTAAAAGTAAATAAAGTTATCTGTGAATGAGTTGGCAGCTTTGCCCCATAATCATCAATTTGTAAAAGCAGGTCACCTCACAGTCAAGCCACCTTATCACTTAATCTGTGATTAATGATTAGCTTACTCTTTTGCACTGACAGGAGCAGACGTACTGCCGGGACAGCCGATCTACTATCTCAGGTGGAAGAGGAGGAGGGGGAGCATTTGACTACATGGGCAGACCGGTCCTGCACAACAACACGCGCAGGGGACAGAGAGACAGGCCTCTGGATAGAGATGAGGAGAACAGACTCCGAGTGGAGACATATGTGAGAAATAGCACGATATCTTTGGTAAGTGTGTGTGTTTGTAGGCATGTCGGAGCCTGATTTCTCCAAATTGTGGAATGCATCTCACCCAGCTGCATACTTTGCTGATGATCATGCACACACTAAGTGCATCTGCTCTTTGTGCCCTCGCAGCAGGAAACTCGTTTCCACCCTCCTCTCACACCCACGGCCTTCCCGATGGTCCAGTCCACTGAGATTGTGAGACAGCTCAATGGCGGTGCCATGATCCCGTCGGAAAGCAGTTCACGGCCAGAGAGTGTCACCAAAACTCACCAGCACCCTCCAATGAGCTGCAGCTACCCACCAGTGACAGATGATGAGGATGAAGTGGATGAAGGTTTGGGGGGTCCTGCCAGCCAGGAGCATCCCGATGACCATGACAGCGAGACCAACAGCTCCCAGGTGTCTGAGGCTCACAGCGCCCGCTATCAGCAGACTAATGGCACATTTAGGCCCAAACCCAGACCAAGCCCCACTCTGATGAGTCCCCATGCCTCCCTCATCCACAAGGCTCAGATAGTGTAGCCGGGGCCACTGGACAAAAACATGCGCAACTACAGAACTGACAGGCTGTTGTCCTGGAGGTGATCGCAATGTGGATACACAAGAAAAAACATTTTGTGGTCAGTTTTATGAAAAAGCTGCACCTTGACTACAACGGTACATCTCCTTTATTGTGAGAAACGGTGCAATAGAACCAAATCCTGAAAAGAAGGCTCTTCTCCAAAGCATCTGATGTTTGACTCTGGATTTGTGACATCTGCAGGATCCACTGCGACATACATTCCCCAAGATTACTGACACAAACACCAAGGTCACAATATTTCCAGTTAAATGGACTGCATTTATATAACCGTATTGGCTTCTTCGTAGCTTTACAAGTCGCATTCACCCATTGCCATAAAGTGCCTGTGCTACACTGGTTTCAGTATCTTGCCCAAAGACATTCTCTCACGTGGAAAGAAAAGAGCCAGGGATTGAACTGCCAAACTTTTCATTATCGGATGCCCTTAATCCTGAGCCACAGCTGTTTCTGCAACCAGCTCTGACGAACAGATGGATGGAGTGGGATGTCAAAAACACTAAAAGACAGTGGAAAATCAGGAAATGCAGGAGAAGGCTGTGCTTATGTTGGTACATCAGAAAAGTACATTGCAACACCTCTGGATACTGAGGGTGTTAGTTTACAATATCTGTACCTGTTAACTTCCCTTACACAAGATGGTTTGGGCTCTGATCCAAAACAGGGCAATTACGCTCTTGCCACACCTGCAACATGCGCACCTGTGCCATATTGTTTTACTGTCCTCGTGTCTTTGTCTTAAGCACTGAGACAGTTTGGAATCTGGAAAATACTTCGTACAACAAAGACATAACTTAAGTGTCTTGTACTGTAAATGATTCGGTCATTTGTAAATCTGCTGTACAGATGTTGTCATTTTTTCTCAGCTTGTTCAGAATACATTTAAAGCAGTGGCATCTAATGGTGAGACTGCAGCTTGTTTTCCAAAGGCAAGACTCGGCCGCTCACCCCTCCCATTTTCAAATAGCCTTTGCATACCAGGAAGGGCGTTCCTCTTTGTGTGTGGAGCAAGATGGCAGCCTTCATAAAGGAAGACCCTTGTCTAAAGGACACAGTAAATGTTTATTGTGAGGCTATAAAAACCAAATAATATACTTTATATTTGAGTATTCAAGTTCCGACATTAAAACCTCTGAAATATTCACCCACACCCTGTACCTTTAAGACACTTAATGTCTTTAGGTGGTGTAAAAAAATATTTTCAAGATCAGTTATTAACAGTTAAACTTGGTACGTGTATCATTTACACCCATAGATGTAAAAAAAAAGTAGTACATAATCAATACACCCTGCTGCTGTTACTAGCATAAAACCTAAAACAATATAGGTGATTAGCAATAGTTAATAAACTAATGTACATACATGAAAGAGATAAGTCACAAAGGGGATAAACATGTGAATTATTTGTAAAATATGTTATAAATGACAAAACAGTGCGGGAACATACTGTGCAGTATCTGTGCTTTGCAAAGTTTCCTCTGATCCAAGACCTGGGGATGCCTCTCAGGTTGAATTTGACCTGACCTGGTACAGATTTTGAGTATTGTAAAACCAAGCATGTGTTGTTAAATCTGTGACTACTTATTTTCTGTATATACTGTATGTATGTATGTGTGTGTGTGTGTGTGTTCTAAATACTTGTGGGTTCTGTTACAGTCCTAGTATGGGAAGCCATGTGCCAAAGGGAAGATATAAAAATCACTTTTTATTTCAGCAAAAAGAACGAATATGGTTCATGAATGTTGTGCAACAAAACAATGTGCCATATAAACAGCAAAGTAAGAACAACAGATAAATGTATTATGTTGCTGTCTATATTTGTTGCAGACAGCGCCCCCTGATGTGTACAACTTTATAATGCAGGGATCTGAATGACACTAACTCTGCATTCCAATGTGACTTTATCTTCCTTTGCATGCGCCTGGATTTTCAGTTATTTCGAGGGCTGCTTCTTGTATTGATGGGTTGAAATAAATGTACTTGCTTTTTTTTCTAACAGTGCGTATGTGCCGACAGGCATTTGGATTCATCATTTCCTTAATGTCTAAATATGTTGGGTACATTTCCTAGATTTCTGGTGTGTGTTGGTTTGTTTTAAATAGGGCCTGAGCACCGACTGCTGCGAAGGCCCTATAACAGGGGTTTCAAACTTGTGGCCGCTAACCACATGTGGACCCCAAATCAATTTCATGTGGCCCACCACTCAATATCAAGTTCAAATGCCTTTAAACACTTATGTGCCCTTGACTAGCCCCCTCCTGACCAGACGAGATGCTTGGTGGCTCCCAGGTCAATTATGTTTGAGACCCCTGCCCTATTGTATCTACTTTGATTATTCTATATTTCATCACCATCGTCTTCTCTTTGAGGGCCTTTGCATGCAGGAAAACTCACCAAACTTGGTGTCCACACCAGGACCTGCTAAGACTTTGATGTGACCGGCTTTTAGGGTAAAAGCACATTTTTACGTTTTTGTTTGCAGGAACTCTGAAAGGAAAAGGTAAAATTGTGGAGGAAAGCGAGGGCCCAGTCAGTGCTGCTTGCAGGCCTCGTTTTTGGTTTGGTTTAAAGAAAAGATTTGGTATAATTTTCTCAACTGCCAGTCAAAAATGCAAGGGATGACCCCCTCTAACCCCTTGTTATTAGGTGCATAACTTACTTGTAGGTAGACTGTGGTAACCATACTGTGTACACATTGATTAGAAAATGAGAAATCAAAGATAGATTTTGAAGCTCTAAACTATCCATTGTGACATTTTGTGTAATAATGAAGTGAGATTTATATTTCTGGTTTATACTGTATTACACTCGGGGCACCAAAGTGTAGTTAAATTCCTTTGATGTATAAAAAAAAGTTGGTACATCCATAGCACAGAGTATATTTTTAAATTCCTCTGAAGTACAAAATAATTTCCAAACTGTACTTTGGTGCCGTTAGTAAATCATCTGCAAAGTTCGAAGCCTATCAAGCGAACAATTGTGCGGTTACGCAGTAAATTAAGAGAGACATAAAATAAAAATAAAACAACAAAATAAAACCCACCGGAAGTGTGTAACGATGAAGTCACGCAGTAGGAGGAAACAGACCTCGACAGCTAAGATGGCGGAGGAGCAACAGGAAACTTCACAGGGAGAGATGGAGGGTGAGGGAAACCGTTACAATAGAAATTGTCCAACAAAGAGCGCGGTCATTTCCCGTGATATTGCTGACCGTGTCCACACAAGTGTTTGTCGGGTGTCGGAGCCGCTGTTCCGTCCTGGTTTAAGAGTGACAACATATGCAGCGAGGATGGGGAGATTGAGGCCAGGGCTTGTTGGCTAACATTAGCTAGCTGCCGTTGCTACACAAAGAAAAAAGCGCTTGTTAAGTTCCTGACACAGCAACTAATAGTGACAGTCCCCGAGAATTTAACATAAGGGCATGTTGGAACTGTGACAATAATGTAGAAGACGGGACGCCGCATTTTGGTCGTTAAAACAACGTTATTCACCGTGTCAACAAATTGTTTTTTTCTCGCATAGGTCGAGCTAGCCACGTTCAGCTGAGCAACGGTAGCTGGTAACTTCTTCACGTTAACCATAAAATGCGTCTGTTTTTTTGTCTTAAAGGCAACGTATGTTTACCCTCGTTGATGCTTTATTGTCTTTATTTGATGGATTTTAAGCTAGCACGTATTATTTTCGATAGTATTACTGTGTCTGAGTGGAGTGGATTCAGCAACCACGAACAAGAAATTAAAAATGACACAAATACAATACACAAGAACAGGCTGATAAACAAGATTCTGTAAATTTATTTACGTAAAATACTAGTAATAACAGTTGTTTAAGTGTAGTGGAAGGTGCGACCTTTCTGTACAAGATGTTCCTGCACCTCGTTTGTATAACCCCGTGAACGCTGGGACTTGGACGTGTGCACAAACGAGTTACCCAGTATAGTCTGTTTTAGAGAAACAGATTAATTTCCAGTGTGCATATTAGTGTCTGTATTTGAGGTCAAGATATTCCAGCTGTTTTCGTTAGGTTGTAGGTACTTCTTTCCTGGCTTGTAGGAAAAACAGGGTTGATTTTATGTACACATACACCCATAGTTTCATTCACCTCAAAGCCCTTGTCATCCTGTGTGATTGTATAAGTGGAAGCTGTGTCTGTATTTGTGCATATAAATCAGAACATTATATTGCATATAAATTCAAACTGACTATAGCCAACGTAGCTTAATAAATCAACTGTTTTTGAAAACTGATTCGTCATGTTATCGCCATGTTATCTAATTTTTCAGCACGTTAAATGTGAATGTTCTCTGGATTCTTTGCTCCGTATAAAAAAGAAATAGAGAAAATAATTGACAGGTAAATCCATTATGGAAATAATTGTTAGTTGCACCTCTTCACCTAAAACTTATATAGATGGGAACGTTCAGTTCAGAAAATTATATAATATATAGTATAATCATACCTGCATACATGATATACAACTTATTCAGGAGTAACTAATCATTCATTATCACATGGTGTAAATTATGATTAGTATTATCTCATTGGGGTATTTACAGTGTTGGGCACAGGGTATGCAACAATGCTTTTCACTTGGGCTGCAACTAAGAATTATTGTCATAATAAATCTATGGATTATTTTCTTGAGTATTTTGTCCATAAAAGGTCAGAAAATGTTGAAAAGTGTTGATTTGTGTTTCCGAAACCTGGAAATGATGATGTTCTCGGATGTCTTGTTTTATCCACAAGCGAAAGTCATTAAGTTTTAATGATTTTTTTATCAAATATTTCACATTTAAGAAGCTGTAAAATCAGAAAGCTTGTTTTAATTATTAAAAAGATCTAATACCTGTTAATTGATAGTAAGGAATAGTTAATTCATGATTAATTTATTAAGCGATTAATGATTGATTACTTATTGATGAATTGATTAGTTGTTTGATACATAAAGTGTGAGGAAATTGGTGAAAGCTGAAATCACAGAACTCAAATTAATTAACAACAAAGTTTTGCAATTAATTATTGATAAAGTGTTGCAACTATACTTTTCCTTGTTATTTTGCAACAGTGTGTTGTATGCTGTCATAAACACTGGCTTCGCACGAGCTCTGCCATATTGGCCCTTCAGTCTGCTTTGTGAACATTTAATTCTTTCGCCTAATTTGACCCTTTGTTCTTACAGGAGTGAACTGCCTTGCGTATGATGAGGCCATAATTGCTCAACAGGACAGAATTCAGCAAGAGGTAAGAAATAACATCAGAATTTGGTTCAATTTTCCCTACATAACAACATGACATCAGTGTTGTCATCTTCCAATGAGCAAATAGGTCATGGATGCAGTCAAAGCTTTTGCTCACTGCACCTGCTGGACCTCATGTTACTTAATCAAATTATCAGTGCACTTCCAGGCATGATATTTTAAACTTGAACAGGGTTTTGTGGTTCATGTCTGAATGTTAATTGTTGTGTGGTCAAATTAAAAATGAAAACATTAATATTTTTATATAATAAAAATTTATTTCATAACCATGCTTAATTTTGTATGACAAAATGAAATATTGATATCAAATCGGGACCCTGTGAATCACACCATTTATACCAGCAGTCTGAGGAAGAAAGCCAGCAACACAACACACAACATTTAGCCACTGCCATCCGGTAAATGGTTCAGGGCACTAAAATCCAACACCAACAGAATGAGGAACAGTTTTTCGGTCAGAAATAATAATTACTTGTGAATGTTCAGTGAAATGGGTGCAGCTTGCAGTCGATATACAGTATTGTTCTCCTCAGTGGTATTTAAAGTAAAAACATTTACTATATAAATGTCTGCCAATCTCCTCTATTTGTCTTTTTTTTTTTCATGGACCTACACAAACAAGAGGGGATTAGAGCACTGTTAAAAGTGTACAATACCAGTTATCAGGTTCGAATCATAACTGGATACTACTTGAATATAAAACTTGTGTAACTAGGTCATGATCATCACCCCTGCAGATAATAAGCATGGCTGATAAGGACAACATTGTAAGCACTGTGTGTACAAAGCGTGTGTATTAATTCAAATTTTCTTTGTGTGCGTCTAGATAGCCAACAGTAACCCTTTAGTATCTGACAGACAGAATTTGTCAGTGCTGCAGAAGGAGTATGCCGAGGAGGACATAGTTTATCAGCTCAAGATCAAGGTCAGTCAAATCATACAACCCCCTATCAGGTTACTGCACCCGCATCATTTCCCACACAGTCCAGGGCTTCATTTTCTCCAAAGACACAAATAATTCTGCGTGCACTACATTTTTTTACAGTATGGAAGTCTTTGTGTTTTGATGCAGGACCTATACAAAAATTACTCGTACATTCGTAAGACGCGACCAGATGGGAACTGTTTCTACAGAGCCTTCGGTTTCGCACATCTCGAGTCCCTGCTAGATGACAGCAAAGAACTACAGAAGTGAGTGTCAGAGTGGTTAATGTTTGGACTGCAGAAACGTGTGGCCTCTAGGCTGAAATCCACACCACTGTCATCCTGAACTATTAAATCTTTTATGGCACAGTTTTGTCTTCTGGGTCCTGAGTGGATATCGGTCCCCCCAGGGTTTTAGCAGGCACAGAGTGATAGTGATCAGTATGTCTGTCTGTCAACGTTGCAGTCTTTCCCAGAGCAGAATTTCAAAACAGCTCGTAGTTCTGTTAATCGGGATTTACAATGGTGCCTTTTGATAGGTTGGGTTTATGGCGCTGTTATATGTTTTTTTTGCAACAAGTCTGATCCAGCCAAATCATGACAAGTGTTTTGAAACAGTGGCTTCATAGCGTGAGTTCACTGGGGGTATGTCTTATGATAATTCTTTTTTGCAATGAAAGTGTTCAAATTTCCAAAATTATTTGATTTTGTAGAAAGGGTATTTGTATTTTTTGTACAAAGCTTTCACATTTTATTGGAAACAGGAAACAACATGCCACTTTCACTGATGTTGCATATGTGTTAATATTACTATACATGTGTATGGTTTAGTGTATTTATGTGGGAACCACTGCTTTGACTGTTAAAAAGCCTAAGAAATTGTGATGATTGATCAAATTTGCTGAAAAGTTCCAGTGACTGAATTGCATGGTACCATAAAATCCTTTCAGGAGTGACTTTCAAATCTCAAATACAGTACTGTATTTATGCCGTTTCAGCTTTCTCTGATGTTATGGATGAAAAAGTAAAATGTGTGCCGTGCGTCTTTAATGGAAAAAAGGGTTTAAAAAGCACCACAGATGCTTTAATGTTCAAATGTTTTGATTGTCTCTTGAGGTTCAAAGCAGTTGCATCAAAAAGTAAACTGGACCTGGTTAATGAAGGCTTCACTGAGTTTACCATTGAAGACTTTCACAACACTGTAAGTTTTTTAAATTATTTATTTTTGCTAACTGATAAACCTAAATGCCTGATATTAAGTATTATGTTATTGTGAATTTAAGTCTTGAGGATTTAAAACTAATTTCCATTAATGTTTATTCTGGTGAAATACTTCTTTTGGATAAAGTGTTGGATCTTTTGCAAAAAACAAAACAAAAAAACACTGTTAATTTGTTGCCATTCTGATGACACACATAATGTCTCTCCTCAAAGTTCATGGACTTGATCGAACTGTGTGAGAAGCAGCCAAGTCTGCAAGAGCTGCTGAACTCCTTCAATGACCAGAATGTGTCAGACTATGTGGTCGTTTACTTACGGCTGCTCACCTCAGGCTACCTGCAGCGAGAGCATGGCTTCTTCCAGCATTTCATAGAGGGAGGACGCTCTGTGAAGGAGTTCTGTCAGCAGGTGGGGCTTTTTCTTCACTTTTTATCACAAGACTCAGCTATAAATATCAAAGAATGTATGTCACGTATTCTTTGGAATTCAATGTATTGTATTAACTATTACATTTCCAGTTAAAACCATATGCTTCTTTTTTGTCTTTACCTAGGAGGTAGAGCCAATGTCTAAAGAAAGTGACCACATTCACATCATCGCCTTAGCCCAGGCCCTGGACATATCGATCCTGGTGGAGTACATGGACAGAGGAGAGGGTGGAACAGTCAATCACCACGTCTTCCCTGAAGGCGGCGACCCTCGAATTTTCCTCCTCTACAGACCTGGCCATTATGACATCTTGTACAAATAACACTCCTGGCCACAGCCCCACAGTCATCCTCCTCCTGCTGAACGCGAGAGCAGTGGGTTAAAAATAAACTTCAACAGCCATGCTGAGGAAGCGTACATCTGTGTATGAGATTACACTCATGTATTTGAAAAAAAAAAAATTTAATTACATTACATGCCTCTCTTACCCTGTTCGACCCAAGCCCCCGAGTTTCCCCTCAGTCATCACCAAATGGTTAATGAAAAAGAATCCTTTGAAAAATAGAAGTTACTCCAGGCATTTAGAGTTGTACAGGTTTTTTTTGTGGTTGTAAATGTTATCTACTTGCTTTATGTTGGATTCTTTTCCTTTGTTACACTGCGTTTCATTGAGTTTTATTAAAGGGATTTACATCTTATATCTTTCGTGTCATGTTGAGTTCAAGGCTGCGGCAAATAATTGTTTTTTTCATTACTGTCTTCTTGAAATATCTCAGTTTTAAACTAATGCCTACAATTGAAACTAAAGGTATAAATCATGAACTGTAGATATGAATTTTGAGGAAATAATGATATATTGGAATAACAGGATAGTTTATCTGTTATATCTCAAGGAATCTGTGATTTATTTTTTCTAACTAGGATGAGTAAATATTAGATATACATAAGTTGGTTTTAACTAGGCTAAAATGCTACAACAGCTGCAGAACAAATTGCAACGACTGGCACCACAAAGGACACAAAAAACACACAAAACGCAGCATAAAAGTAAATATTGTACCTGCTTTGAAACGCCTTAAAACCTAGAAGGCGTAACCGTAAAACCTGTCATTTAAAACACTGAAAATAAGCCATAAATTTTCGATGAGCAAAATGTGCTAGACTAAAGTCTGTTGCCACATGACTACTGTTTGTTTACATCTGCACCGTCGCGTCATCGCCTTGTAATCAAAGATCCTCTTTGCCTACAACAGCAGATGCTGACGCCGATTGTAGTCGCCACGTGTGGTACCGGGAAACAGACAGAGTGAGAACTCTACTGCCGGACAAAATCAAACCGCGCTGCAAAGTCCTTGAGGAACAATGTCTCTTTTCTGCAAGTCTTTGACAACGTTGAGCAGAGGAGTAGATGTTGTCAAAGCTTGTGTACGGCGTCACTCTTCTTCTCTTACGTGTACGTTTTTGTCTAATTTGAGCTTAGACTTGAACTGAAGTCGCTGTTACTGCAGGTGTCATATGGCTAACCAAGCTAGCTAGCAGCTAGCTACAACTGTTTGTACTATGATGCAGCTTCCGTAGTTTTAAAATAAAATGTACCTTATTTGTTTTAATGTATACTACGCTGTTGTGAAAGTTTAATTAAAGTTACGTTTATTTATTCCACGAGCAACGTGTATCTTAAAAGAACAGCACAGTCACTGTAAAAAATTCTAACATAGTAACACGTTTTTACATTTCACATGTCCACGTTTCGCTTTTTACTGCTTGAGTTAGTTTATTACCTCCGTTGTATGGCTTGTTGTAAAGCTCCTTACACTGTAACTCAGTTTTAAAAGGTGCTATATATGTAAAAGACTATTTTGCAAACGAAAGGTACCTCAGTATGACAGAACCATGTTATCTTCAAAAGGTACTAATTAATATGAGAAAGTTGAGGATAATGAGGGTTCTTGGCCTCCTTTATTTTGAAACAGAAATATTAGACCAAAACTGGAGTTATGGATGTGATTTTTGGACATATGACTTTGTGATTTAGTGATTCTGTTAGTAAGAAAAACATTACTGTGGTCTGTGATGAAGATGCTGAAAATGCTGGTTTGCTTACTTAATTTTGAAGTTGTGTTTTGTTCAAATGAAAAATATGAAAGTGTTTTCATAGGAGTTTCGCTAAGCTGTTTGGATTCAAACAAAGGCTAGCGTGATGATCAACAGATAACATGGTTTGTTGTATTACAGTGTTTAACACAGTGTGTGTTTGTGTTTAGCTGAGCTGATGGAGAACATGGATAAAAAAGCCACTTGGGACCGTTTCTACACCGAGAACAGCAGCTGCACGCACACCTTCAAAAACTTTGAGTGGTTCTTTGGTTTTGAGTCTGTGAGGGACTTCATTATGCCCCTGTTGCAGACACGGTCTCATCCAGACGCTCTGCTCCAGGTTCTGGACGTGGGCTGTGGCACTTCAGCTTTGGGGCCTTGTGTCTACCAACACTCTCCTCTACCAGTCCTTGTCTCTTGTGTTGACATTTCCCCTGTAGCTGTGCGACTCATGCAGGAGCACGTTCAAGCTCAAGCCATTCAACCGCACAACACTTCCTCTCAGCTGGAGTTTCTTGAGCTGGACTGCACACATCTTCTCAAACGCTATGCTTTGAGCACCGTGGACCTGATTATTGACAAAGGAACCATAGATGCCTTGTTGAGGTCAAAGGAAGGTAAAGGGAAGGCCAACCTGATGCTGAAGCAGTGTCTGAAGGTGTTGCGGAGCTCGGGATCTCTGCTCCAGTTCTCTGATGAAGACCCTGATGCCAGGCTACTGTGGCTGGAGACCGAGGCTCAGGAGGCAGGGTTGATGGCAGCAGATGTTGGTGTGCAGGAGGTTGGGGAGTTACGAGGTGTTAATTACTTCTGCTATCAAGTGACTCCTCGCTGTGTTGTATAGCAATAACTGTCAACTTGTGGATAATGTCAAAGTATTAGAAATGATGTGCATCTATAGTGTAATACATTATAAATTAAAGGTTCAGCCATTGAAAGTATGATTACCTTGTAATCTGATGGTGAAGTGTGTGTGAGTAGGGTGACCAGGTGTCGCACAGCATTTGCTTCCCTTTTTACGGCATCCCACACGTTGAGACGATGCCCTGCATTTCAATTGGCTCTAGTGTGATGGTTTTCTGAAAGTAAATGCAGGGCGATGTCTCCCTCTTGTGGAAAAGTTAGTCAGTCACAAATTATATCGATTTTACGATAGATTTGGAGGAAAACAATATGGATAATACAGCAAAGAAAAGATGATGGAGCTACAACAAAGAACAGGGAAACTACTCACAACTGGGTGAAGTAGTGGAGTTTTTGGCCTTTTCTGACAGACCTTTTTTCAAATACAGTTGGAGGAGAGTCATACAGATCAACATACTGGAAGAAATTGCAAAAAAAAAAGCTGCAGCCACAGCTTATTTCCTATTACTGGTAACGGGCGTCCCACATTGCCCTACATAGAAATTCTCCTTGTCCCTCATTTACTTAGGTTTAAGTGTATGACCTTCAAAACCATTGGGAGTAGCATGTGACAGTCCCTCTCATGCTTTGTATCTGCTGCCACCTGGTGGTCTGTCTTGCAGACTGTCATCCAGAAGGTCGCAGTGAGGAAAAGCTCAGTGGACTTGCAGGTTGTGAACAAAACACAAATAAACAGGCTAAAAGAATATTGATCAACATAAAAAACATCTCTCAGTATGTTACATTAAAAACAAGATTAAAGATATCATGACCTGCAGCAAATGGGAACACCCTGCAAATTGTACAAGTAAACACGATAATATTTGGCACAGAGGATGAGTCCTGATGACTGATAATAAGCTATGAGTGCACTTGTTTATGTGTCTGCTGGTTTTCAATGTGCAGAACAGGACAGACATTTTGTCAGGATGCTAACATTTCGGTGACACATTCCCTTTTCCCTGGGTGACAGTTGTCAGGGTGATTTTGTTGTATAGCGGTGTGGTCTCCTGCATGATCAGGTCTCATCCTTCAGACACACTTCATTGCATTAGCGCAGAGGAAGATGTTGCAGATCCTGGATTTGGTTTTCCTTCTGTATTGCTGGCCTTTTAACTTGAGTAATTACTTTTTCTGGTGGATTCACCGCTCTCTTTTTGATGTGCTGCCTTTATGGGTCACGAAATGACATGCTTTTCATTTGTATTCTTCATATCCCAGACGTTGATTTGAGCTTTCATTCACCAGGAAGTCACATTTAAATTAAAATCTCTTAGTAGTGGAGAAATCAGTTTTATTATTTATTTATTAATAACATATTTCAAGTTGGTGAAATCATTCATTCTACTCTTTCTTCACATGGTTAATGTGTTGCTTCCTGTGAACACAAACAATGAAAGTGCTGATAATCAGTAAATGAGGTGCATACAGAAAATTTGTAGATAGTTTCCCATCAGCCTTTGCTGCACTTTGTGTTGTATTGGCCATACATACAGTTTATTACAGCATTTTTATGAACTAATCAGTACATTCAATCAGTTGCTTATTGTATAGTGTTAACCCACGAGTGAAATGATAGTCTACGTTATATACATATAACGTAGACCCCCCCCCCCGTGCTACCACACCCAAATTCATTGATAATTCATTGGAAAGAGAGTTGTGTACAGTCGTCACAATCACAGTGTGCTGTACGTTTCAGCCCTGCGTTTTAAAAGAAACTGAAGAAAGTAACAGGGTCCTTGTCCTCCAGTCGTGCGTCCTCGCAGAAATGTGGAGGGATGAGACGCTGTGGATCCGCGAGTCCAATGACAATGTTGAAAAAGCTGAAGACAAGAGGTTTAAGCAGTTTAGAGGTTTGAGGGCAGAAGCTGGCAACATGGGATCTCGGGAGGAAATAACAGGAAATAATAAAAGGAAAATCAATGCATGAAATCTACTTTAAAGGTGCTGTGGTAGATTTGAAGCTCTATCAATTTAGTTTCTCTGACTCTGACTCTGGTGGGAAAGTATTCATGTGAGGCACTGACCTGGTCACCTGCCATCCACTTGTGTTGGTGTGCAACATATTGCTGACGGGGATACATCCGAACTCGGTGAATGTGCTCAGGTACTTGGCTGCAGAAAGTGTAATGAATCACGAGGAAGTCAAAGGCGGCGCAACCAGACAATCGGGTTCATGAAGAAACAAAACAAAAGGAACAATCACAGATAGTCATGTGTTACATGACTTTGTAAAATTTCCTTGTCTGACTTCCTTAAATCTGTAGTTTCATTTCACTTTACCTTGCTCCCCAAGAATCATGAGCCCTCCCACCCAGCTGTTGACCAGGACTCCCTGTCCAGGGCCAGAGGAGCTGCCCAACACAACCTGTGCCAGCAGGGAAGCGTTCTGTGGGATGGCCAGAGGGTGGAATTTCGTGTCCAGGTGAAACTTGATGCATGTGTGGGTCTTGTCGTCAATGTGATACACAACAGCCTGCAGGATAGGAGTGCATTAAACGATAAACTGTCCTATAAATTTGACATCTTCCTCACAGAACCACTGTGTTTTTGTTACCTGTTTGAAGAGAAAGAGCAGGTCAAGATGGAAGGTCTTATTATTGTGGTACCCAAACTCCGTGAGGCGGATATGTTCTCTCACTGCATCATAGGTGAACTTGGCGTAGACCAGCAGCTTCTCGTCTGTGGTGGACTTTGAAATAAGGGCATTTTTCAAACAGAGAATGATTAGTGTATATGTACTGTATGTGTTGCTTATAAATTCAAGCTCAATTAAAAGAAACATTAAATACACTGAATAGTATTAAATCAATATATACATATATATATATATATATATATATGTTGAAACTACATCTCACAAATCAAACGTTATCCATCAAGCATCATACAGCAAAATACTTTAGATGAAAGGAAACGATCAAATCTATTGATATAATAGTAATGTAATATACATAGTGTAGTGCTAACGGTAATATTTTTTGTAGTAATATGATTCACCAAGTAAAAACAATGAAAAATGTCAACTTTATCGTAGTCGACACTAATTTTGTTTCACAAACATCTTCATATGAAGGCATTACTCTAATAACACAAGTTATTCCCTGGATATTGTTATGGAAATGACACAATACCTTATTATTATAGTAATATTAGTTATTACTCCATATTGCCACACTACTGCCATGTTGTTACTGCACTAGGTGTTGCAGTTAAAGACTCACCACGGCGAGGTTTCCAGTCAGCAGTGATGGGGACGCTGACAAAATATAGAACATTTGCATTTGTGCTAAACCCTTGTCATTTTCATCATCATAACATTATATTCCTGATACAATCAGAAACAACAACATCAATCAGAACAAAATTCAACCTCATCCACTTGAGTAATTGAGTGTGATGTACTCACTGCACGGTTGTGGTCTCTGCGCGAGGCAGCCCAGTGACAGGAACACACACAGGACCAGGACTCTCATGCTGGCTGATGACAGTTTACAGTGTAAGTTCAGCACAGGGAGGCGACAATGCTGCTGCTTCATAGCTTCCATTTCCTTTTATATAGGAGCTGATGAGGTTGCATCCATTGCCAAGTTTTTTTATTTCCTTTCAGTGACACCACTGAATTTTGCCTGAAATTGTCATGTCATTCTCCGTCTCTCCCTGTCCTTGCCAAAACTTTCAACGTTCCATGTCATAGTTTCTTCCTTGACAAACAAAGTAAAAGCCAAACCTTCAGTGACTTTAGATAATGTCTAAACAACTGGCATGTGTCATCCTCTACAGTGTTTATACTATAAGCTCATGCTGTAGTATGTGGATCTGGTTAGTCACTATGTATACACTATTCTATTTTATAATATTTCAATATTCAATCTTTTTTCTGTATTGTATAGTCACAGACTAAACAACTTCTGTGACTATACTAGATGTTGTATCTAGTATAGATTCTCAGATTACTTTAGAATCTATGATTTCTAAAGTAAAATTTCGCAATACATTTAAAAGTAAAAATCTTAGGAGGAATTGATAAAAAAAAAAGATATTCATTGTTGATCTTCATTTCTTTTAGTCTTTCTGCTCAAAGGTTGTGTGATTGTTTTGGAATAAAACCAACATGTCATGCTACTTCTGTTTCAGTTGAGTGATGCGGTCAAGTTTGGCCGCGTTGTTTCATTTCTTCGTCGATTCTGAACACTGAACAGTTTGACTTTAATTCCCATAAAGACAATTTTGACAAAATATCCTGTTTATTTAGTCATGTTTTAGATGCAGTAAACGATACATTTAGGTCATGTTGTCAAAGAATATTCTGCAGATTGATGTGTGTCACTCACTGGACCTTCAGCTCCAAAGCTTCATTATTTCTTGACCAGTAGAGGGCGGTGAAACACACGTTAGCAAACACATTACTTTAGATGACAGAAGGTAACACATGAAGAAATACATGAAGATAAACAAAGTGTATATGTGAGAGGAGATAGACAAATAGAGACCAGTTTTAAGTGCCTTTGTATTTAAAAAAAAAACATTGAAAATGACTCTTGTTCACTCAATTATTTGAATCATGTTCGCTTATTGCTTTTTCATGAACACAGTGAGGAACTTGGCTATCTCCCCTGGGCCGTCATCTGTCTCTTCATCTGGACAGAAGCCTGGAGGGTTGAGTTGACCCGGGTCAGAAATCCCAGCGACGTTGTTGAAGTAGCTGGAGAACGCAAAAAAAAGACATTGAAATATTTCCAAATGTTAGCCCGCTTCCTGAATTATGTTTTACACTGTTCATGTCATCTCACAATACCTCGTCACCATCCATCCAAACTGTTCAGTCTGAAATGTCGTGGCAACAGGAATGCATCCAAACTCAGTGACTGTCATCATGTACATTCCTGCAAGGGACAGAGAGATATAAGACCAAAAAGGACTGTGTAAATAAAGTGGCATGTATGAAGAGGCAGGTAACACAGCCGGGACCATCTTTCACCTTTGTTGGACATGTGTCCCATCCAGGTGTTGACCAGGAGTCCCTCACCAGGTGCAGACGAGCTGCCCAGCACAGCCTGAGCCAGCAGAGACGCATTTTTTGGAACCGCCAGAGGCTGGAATTCTGCCTTCAGAGGCCTCTTCTTGCATGTACGGTCTGCATTGTTAATCTCATACATGGTACCCTGAGGAGTGAAAGTTGCAACACATGTAAAAAAAAAAAGGGAAGAATTAAGAATTAATTAGCTTTCAAGTTTCAGAGAGTAGTTGTACAGATATAAGCCATGTCATGTGATGTGACTGAGAACGTACAGTATTATGCAAAAGCCTTTGTTTGTTTTTGGCGCTGTAATGACAATGCAGTATTTCTCAATCACTTTATTGGACATCCAGCAGATACGGGAAACTGTGTGTTGTATGCAGAGAAAACAAAGTAAAAAACAGCTTCTACAGCTTTAAGTGTCAAGTAGTAGAAAGTGTGTCCCAATGAATGTTTTTGGTAAAACCAGTTTTTGTCCTTCTATTTCATGTCCTTCCGCTATTGATTGATTCCCGATAAGCTTCAGCATAATACACACACATTTTGTATGAGTTAACCTCATTTGCAGATATTTAAGAGGAACTTTTCAGTCACGTCATTGCAACTCAAAGTAAAAAAAACAAACAATAATATATATAACATTTACACCTTCCATATCCAGTATATTTATTCAAATAAAGTTTCTGTGAGACATGTACTACAGCTAAGCTGCGCAAATTACATTAGTCACCGTTGAACTGGAAGCTATAATTAAGATGTAGAAGTTATCTGAATCAGAATTTGCTTTTATTCGTTTTAAAATTAAGTTTTAATTTCTTCTCTGGTGCTTTTGCTCCAGTAAAATGCTACGTTCTCTTGGTCTGTACACATCTGAGCAGGTGAGACTGCTCCCGATGATATCCTCACCTCTCTGAACAGCAGAAGAGCATCATAGGTGAAGGTCTTATTCTCATAAGTGCCCATCTCCTTCACTCGGATCCGCTTGCCCATTGCATCATAATAGTATTTTGCATAGGTCCAAAACTTTTCATTCTGTGTGGACTGGAGACACATTATATAAGTGAGTTTATGCAGTATGTGTGTATCCAGGTTATAAAACACAAAAAAAAACAAACACTGACCACAGTGAGGGCTCCGGTCATAAGAGGAGGACTTGCTGTGTAAAGATGTACACATGCATTATTTGACATTTTCACACACAGAAACACAGAGAGAAATGAACAAATGAAAACAGTGGCCATGTGTTAATTTACTTACAGCATGGATGAGGCCTCTCCGCCAGGCAGCCTGCCAGCAAACACGAGAACACTGCTAAAAGTTTCATGTTTCGACTTTTTTTCCAAGCTCCTGTTCAATCGCAGCAACAAACAAACAGTGTGGCGCTTGTGTGAGCACAGCCACTTCCTTATACTCACTGACACAGAGGCTCCAGGACAAAGTCCAGACTCCAGGTTTTCCCCGTGAGCCTCATCTGTGTGAAACACTGCATCTTATCAGGCTCACATCATGGCCACAAAAGTAAATAATTTGTATTGCACAATACACATAAAATACATCTATGCAGGAAACTTTCTGTACAACTTTTAGAAAATATTATATTTACACAGGTTCAATGACCAAACCTTGAACATATTGACTTGAAATGCACAGTACATGACATTTCACTGAGCACACAGTGCAAAAACACACAGTTTCTCAGCTTTTCTGTGAAAAAGCTTATGTCACATAGTGTTTATGAGGAGAGGGAGAGAGCTCAGTGGGACAGGGGTGAGGAATTTGTTTATTCTCAACATGCCGAGTAGGCGACAAATCCCGAACTGGACTCTGTTCCGTTTTTTTGTGTTAAAAAGAGGATGCCGATCAGGGGATGACATCACAGTCATATGATGTGCAGGTGTGGGTGTGTGATTGCACCTTTGGCCTGCATGGAGCACCTAGATGTCACGGGTTATGTTGTTATTCAAACCAAAGGCATCACTCTCTTTATGATTAACACAGTCCTTTATTATTTTTTGTGAATTAATATTTTTCTTTTCTTTCCACTATTACCTTTGACTTAAACAATAATGGTTACTTTATGTTCTGGGCAGAACAATGTTGATAAATGACCAAGAAACCTTCATTATAACAAAGGTTATCTGACCAACAAGCCCACGTCAGTCACCTGACATCAGGAAGTGTATCAAAGATCATTTGATTCTTATCAATTAAAGCAATTCTTTTTTTTATAATGACAATGGGTTGTTATATAAATATGCCATTTCTGTGACAGCTAAACTTATTGTGAAATGGTAAACCAGCTGTGTGCATGCTTTTTGCAATTACAAATAAATTCCAGTTAAAAAAAAAAATCCAATCAAAAGAATATATCAGCAAAACCTTTTGGGTCCTAACCCAGTCACTGGGAATAGTCATAACAAGTTAAAATGTATATGCACAGCCTGTTTACACTTAACAAATCCTTCGCGACGTCTTTTAAAGAGTATTTGTTTGTTTACCTGCAGATGACAAATAGAAAAAACAAATCAGATCACATGCAGGAGCAATGGAAAGACCGTGATCAACACCGTGCTAATGATTCAGAGTCAGGTGATTCCTACTGTCAGTCCAGTTCGACAACAATCCACTCAAATATAAACCAGACAGTGAAAGATTGCAAAACTCTATATTTTATTTATTTTGTGTCAAACACTGTGTAAAAAACTATTCCAGGCCAAAAATCTGTTTATATACATATAACAATTATTCTATAGGGCAAAACAAAAATAACACCCATGTTAACACGGGTACCACATTGTTAACAGTTTAGTGTAGCACAACATTCAGAAATTCGAGGATTTCACTTTTAATTTGCAAGTCTGCATTTGCCTAAAACCTATTCTTGTTTTAGTACACTGCAGAAATATTGATTCAGTTAATATCTTTTCTGATATTCTATGGCTATCAAAAACAAAACCCGAGGTTACCTAGTGTATCTAGGACTAGGTAACTGAAAATACATTATTTTATTGTTAATTATGATAAATTAAGAGGAACAGACGAACATGCAAACCACAACGATATCTAAAACACAGTACGCACAGTAGTAGTGTAGTTTAGCTCATCGGTTCTAGTTTCAGAAACTGCTCACACAGCATCACTGACATAATATCTTTTCACTTTTTAGGGTAGAACATGTGACCCGCCGACCACTGGAGGGAGGTTGAGCAGCTCGCAAATGCCATTGCACTCTGGCCCATGCTGCTCCTCCAGGAAGTACCTGAGGCCTCGGGCAGAGAAGTTGGAGGGACCCTGAGGAACCTTCGTGGAGTGGATCTGCGGGTCAGTGAGGTAGGTCAGCCCTTTGCCATTGGCGGTCACCCATCCTGTGGAACAAAAAAAAAGGGACGATAATGCTTTACATCTTTTTTAAAAAAACACCATTTCATTGTACATGGCTGGTCTCAGAAATGAGAAACAAACGCACCTTGCAGGTCGACAACAACTTCCTGGCGGTCAGAGAACAGGTAGGTGAAGTGTCCGAAGGCGAGGCCATATTCTGTTGCGTGGAAACGCTTGTCCTTCTTCTCTTTGTTGTTTGTTAGTTTGACAAAGTCACCGAGCATGTAGGGCTCCACCGTCACACAGCCCACAATCTCATTTTCATTCAAAATCTGTTCACGAGAGGAACAGAATATTAAGTTCCTTGTCAAAAACGTATGCAACTCATTAACATTCCTATAACAATAGTAGTAAATAAATATGTTTCTATGTAATCTCTGGGGGATTCTATATTATGTTAGGAAAGGGTGATGTCTATTGTTACTATGTATACTAAAATATAAAATAAAGCGCAACTCACCAAAGGTTTCAGTTGCAGGAAACATCTTTAAATTCTCATCCTGGCATTAAAGTATAAATAATATGATGTAAAGGTAAGAATGGACTAGATCTATATATTATAAACTGATTTTTCCCATTTTTACTTTTCTACAGCTCACAGAAACTTCTATATTAATAAGTATAAATTAAAAAGTGAAGCATGTCGGTGGGGGCTGGCGGGGAGTTTAATCAAATCTGCCTCTGTGGATGGTCCTGCACTCTGCTGATGTAATTTTAATTTAAACATATCAGCGTTTATCATTCTGTTTGATGTACGACATGCGGGTTTTGTGGATTATATCTTCATAACTCGGCCTCCTCACCAGCAGTGCTTCTGAGGGTATGAAGAAGATCTGGGCCATGGCATCTTTGTCGTAGAGTCTCTTGTTAAACTCGGTCACGTAGTACTGGGCTGTCATCTGTCGCTCCACGTCTCTCAGGTGGAACTGGATTTGCTTCGGTTTCAGATAGTCCTTGCCCACATAACTATGGACAATAATGTGCAGACAAATCGAGACCAATTCACCGTTTATGGGTTGTTATGCGTGTGTGTGTAATGTAACCTGCTCAGCCTCTCCTCCTGGTGTAAAAACTGCACCCATATTGCTGTTCTCTGCTTGCCCTGCATCCCCATTGGCTCTCCGATGTAGACACAGGTCTCCCTCGCTGTCCACAGTCCATTGGCCTTGGAGAACTTTAGCTGAAGAGCACCTAAGGAACAGCGAGTTACAATTAATGCAACAAATATAGTAGAATTATGTACAATTATAGACCCAACTGGTTACGCTATCTTAGCCCATTAACCATTCTATACACCTAACATGTCTAAAAAGATGTACAATTTAAAAAAAAGAAGAAAGGATGGGACTTAATTAATACTTACTGTAGGAAGTTTTGTCCTCCTTAAGTTTGAATTGCACTGCATCACTGTGTAACCTCTTGAGCAAACATTCATGGCAAACACCAGCCAGAAGTGCTCGGTAATCCTTGTGCGACAACAAATATTGCCTCTTTGGGGTATTGCCACCGTTGGTGCTGTGCATCAGGCAGCTGTAGCACCAGGGGTTCTTCACCTGAGTGGAATCCCCTTTTTCTGTAGAGGAGACTTCATTCACCTCCACCATCTCAAATGAAATGTCTGTGGACGTTTCAGTGGAGGCACACTGGGACATATTTGGGTGAGGGGTGGCTGAAGAACTCTTGGCAGCAGGTGTGACAGAGTCAGCTGTGTCAATGTTTGGGTTTTGTGGCTTAGAAGATGCTCCATATTCCCCGCCTGATGTATGATCTTTGAATGTGGGACCACGAGCGACATCACTGGTTTCAGAATCAAGTGTTTCCAAGAGACAGAAGCTCCCGTCTGACTCCTGTGACTTGCTACTTTGGCTGGTTCCTGCTTTTGATAGTCCAGTGGGTTGAGGTTTTCCGTTTGTGGGGGAATTCATGTCAGTGGACATTTTTTCCCATGATGACTGGGAACTGAGACTGTTGTTGAGTGAGCTGGAGGATGTCCTGAGAGTTAGCTCAGACAGGGATTGTGGTTCTCCTTCAACACTCGTCGGTTTCTGTGCCAATCCAGCACCAGTGAGCATCCAGTCGTCAGTGTCTAGTGTTTCTACTCCAGCTTGCATCACTTCAAATCTCTCTGAATCACTACTCACATTCGACGAGGAAGTGGCGGACGCAGTGAACCTTGGAAATTGACTAGAATTTACACTGGAGCTATACCCATTCAAGTCTCGCTTCTTGTTTTTATCAGGGAACTGAAACATGCTGTCTGCTTTTTCTTCATCAACCTCAGTGGTCAGATTGTTTTGATCTCTTGTATTTGCTCCACCTCCTAAGACACCACTTCCTGTGTACCCACTGCTGCTGGGCCAAGAGAAACCAGAACTACTCAAAGAAAAGTTCTGCCATGACGAGCCAAGGTCATCAGTGCTTCCTAGAGTGGGGCACTGGTTGGGATTTTGCTGTGGATGCACAGCTGATGAATCATCTCCTTCAGGTGTAGCTTTGGACACTTTTAAAGCCTCAGTGCCACATTCTGTGTTAAGTGTACCAAGGGTTGTCCCCAATGCAGTTATACACAGCCTTGCCCCATCCATCTCATCTTTGTTACTTTTACAGTTTCGGTCGGTTGTCTTGCATAGTGACGCATGGAACTTCTGAAATCTCTGCATCACCTTCGAGAAACTTGCCAGAGTGAAATTTACTGAAGTGTCTTTGATATCCCTGTAGCTGTCAGGAATAAAAGACGCCATATCCGAATTAATGAAGGGCTCCACTTGCAGCAGATGCTTGACCCGGGTTACCGAGCGTATGATCGCAGTACAGAGGCTATCTTTGTCTTGCTTATCTGCATGGCAGTAATCATAGAAGTTGGCTAAAGCTTTTTGGCAAGCTTGTGTCGCCTGAACCACAACCTCCTGGGGAGTGCCAAGCCATTTATGAGTGACAGTAAGGGAAAAGGCAGCTTTGAGGAAGGTGTGGAGCTCCTGCTGGCTTGTGACCTGCTCACCCTCTCCTTTGGTGAGCAGACCGATTGCAAATGCCTCCCTGGCCTGCTGGAGGAAAGACTCCCTTTGCGAGTCAAGGCACTCAGTTGAAAAACTGTATGATAACAAGCAGGTTCCTTGAGTTGCCTAAAAAAAAAGAAAAAAAAGAAGAGTCTCTCAGTGGAAATTCCTCTTGCCTTGTCTCTGTTGTGACTATTTGACTTCATGAACGTCTGTCAGTTGCAGGCAACCGTGGGTCACACACCAACAGACCAATTAGTAGAACGTCTTACCACATTAGTCAACACATAGAGTGAAGTGTACTGGCTGTAAACCACTGCCATCTTTGCTGCCTGTGCCGCTGAAAGAAGGCGATGACTAACAGTCCCAAGTAAAGATTGCTGCAACAGAAAAACAGAATAAACAACTTAAGCAAAGCCAGTTCAATTTAAAGAAACATATGAGTTCGACTCACCAAATCGATATTTTGATTTGTCCTAAAGGCACGAAAGTCCTCGTCATTCATTGACACTAATATGTTGGCCAGTATTCCAAGTGAAGTTGAAATGCCCTATAAAATAACCGGGCAAGCAGCACAAAGGTTTATAATCAAAAACTAGTCTAAAAACTCTTAATGTCAGACAATTCACTGCAACATGTGTGTCTGAACTACCTTTTTATCAGGCTGAAGAAGGGAGTAGTAGCCGACCAGAGAGGCCCAGATCAACTCTGCAGCCTGTAACCACAGGCCTAAAGCGGCACACAAACACCGTAAATATAGTGGCAAAAAATGAGGCCGTAAGTTTCACTTTTCTGAATCTAGTTAAAATGATCCTACCGAGCTTTTGCAAAATCATCCCACGCACTTGAACGCTGACAGCCTGCACAAGAGCCCTGTCACTTTCAGAGTGGTACAACCAACAACCTGCATATTACAAATAAATTAGCTTTTTTTCCAGCATATGATATACAGTGTATAAAAAAATAATCTCCATCATTAAGGGCAATAAGAATGACATAGCAGGGATCTTACCTGTGGCTCCGCTGCTGTTGATAAGACGACTCAGGATGTACTCTGCCTTCTGCAGTTTGCCTGTCGGGAAGATGAGCATGAGTATGTTCACATTTATCAAACTCCGTGTAACCAAAACATAAATCAGACGTCTCAATAATAAAAATGTGCGACCTATCACATGCAATGAGTTTACACTAATCACAGTAATCTCTCAACACAGCAATTACACTGATGAGACCCTGCACGTTTAGTCAGTGTCAGTGGCTCGGCACCAAAAACAAGAATCACAAAGTGCTTAGCACAAGTGAAAACGAGACCTATCACTGTTTCACATGCTTTCAGGTCAGGTTTTTTTAAGTGAGGATGAATAAGGTGTTGACATATTTTCAACTTTAATGAGTGTGCTGTAAATAATTAAATCCACACAAGCTGCAGTATGTGATTTTGTTGTTGTTACATTCTGCCTCTGTTTTGACTTGTGAACAGCAACCGTGTAACATTATTTGAACGTTATCATCTTCCCTTTGATCCGAAAATGCTGAACTCCAATCTGTTTACTTTACTAGTGCAGTGTTGCGGTTGCCCCCGTCTGCGTTGACATAAAACAAATCACTGAGTGACACAACCCCTACTATAAACCCCACTATATGGAGAAATCTAGAGAGCGACAAGTGGAGCTGATAGGCCTAATCAGCATTGCGTAAACTCGATTTACAATAGTTTGACCGTAACAGACATTTGTTTATGTTTAAAAGTTACGTAATACTGTCTGAAGAATATGTTAAGAATATGTAAGAAAACTACACCACACTGTACCAGAGTTGAGGTAGACCCTGGCTTGTCGTATGACCAGCTGGGGGGCCACGGGAGTGTCAGGGTGGCATCTGTGGAGCAGCTTTGTGATCTTGAGCAGGCGACTCGACTCATCTGTCCAGTAGAGGAAACGGTCCACTAAGAAAACCACTGCCTGTGCCGTGCGCGCTTCCTGAGCCATGATGGAGGCCTTCAGAACAGCCTGACAACAGCATAAACACATGGAGTGAACACGCGTAATTTGTTCTAAGAACAAGGCACTGAGTAACGCTGATGTTCTGTGACTGTTTACCAGGAGTTGTGGTAGGTGCTTGCTGATCAGGTCATTAAGGTTGGTTTTGTCTTTGGCACTGACTGACAGCTTGTACTGCCACTTCTCTGGCACAAAGGGCCACTTCATGTCCATCGCCTCCTGCAGGAGGGAAGCCAGTTCTGCACACAGCGAGCCTACGGGAAATAAGAGTTAGTCCTTGTGGCGATGCAGAGGTTTCATGAGCACAACATATGTTGAAGCCCCGTGCCCAAATTTATCTTCTACCGCTTTATCCTCCACTTGAGGGTTGCGGGGGGCACTAGTGCCAATCGCAGCTGACATGGGGCGAAAGGTGGGGGTATTTGACTTGACGTAACATAATTTGTAAAAATACTGTAAAGAAGGTTGCTTTCTTTCACAACCTGCCCGAAAAATTCTGCAAAACTGTATGTTGAATTAACAAACCCCAGGTGTGGAAGTTAAACGGGCTTAATTCCTCACTGATCCTCATCCAAATCCTAAAGATTCAAGATTCAAGATTCAAGATTCAAAGTGTTTATTGTCATATGCACAGTAAAGAAACACGTTTCCCTGTACAATGAAATTCTTACTTTGCTGTCCACTCAAAAACACCAGCATAAAGTAGAAAAGTATAAATATACATAAGAAAAATATAAATATTACAAGAAACTAAAATAACATATATGCATAAAATAAGTGTAAACATATGCATATATGCAAGGAATGAGAATATTACAAAAAAACTAACATAACATATATGCATAAAATAAGTGTAAACATATGCATATAAACAAGAAACTGACGTTCATGTAAAATTGATGAAATAGCACCATCGTGTGCCTGACCTTTGCAGCTGTGGTAATTCTGCCTCGCTGCCTCAGTGGACTGTGAGGACTGTTGATGAGCTGCTGCTGCTGTATTGACACACTCCTCCAGTAAATCCCCCACCTCCTGACTGTCCATTGTTGTGGTCGTTGTGCAGTGATAGAAAGAGTGTCTTCCTTTTACTTTTGGGCCTCTTCCCCTCTGTTCCTGTTATATAGTGATGCATGAAGGAGGGGGAATTCCATGAGAATCTCCTGGAATGACCAGATTGCTGATGAGATAGGGCTGCACAATCACACAAAAACAATTTACTAAACAATCCACATACTGTACATCTACTGTATAGTTTATTACAACTAAACATGGACAACACACATTGGCTTACCTCTATTCTCATGAATCGCTGCCTCAGATAATGAAAATCAACATATGGTCTTTTAAGAGTTATGACATGTCTATAACCTAAAATAATTCGTTTTGTGGTTTAAATTACTGACAGTATACAGTATTTTCCTGAACATTTCCATTCATTGTCACTGTATTCATGTTTAATGTGTGTCCTTGTGTGAAGTTTAACAGATAAGTCAACAGTCCACACTGCTCTCTTTGTCAATACGTTCATCATATTTTCCCCTCCCTTTAGTTAAATACAACCACAATAGTACTATATTCAAGCTATTTAATATAATACCCATGTTATGTGAAAGACAATATTGGTAAAAGTCTCATACCGTGTTTTGTCTTTAGGTCCTCCTCGTCTTCCTGGTAGGGCAGGACTGAGCAATGCTGCCTTCACGTGCTGTGGGAATTTTTTTTAAATGTGAGTGAAGTCATAATGCATGACGAAATTTAAAACACTGACCGTTTTGATTTAATGTAGTGTTTTTAAACCAATGTAATTGCATTATAAACCAAAAAAACAAACCAATAATAACTATACATTAGGTGGTCGTTATCTTAATAAAACGTAGACGTGAATAACAATAATCCTGATTAAGTAGCTTAGTAAATATGTTATAGCACAGAAACTTAAAACACAAAGCGAGCTGTAAACTTATGAGTCACTAAAGCAGCAATACATAATTAAATAAATAACATGGACAAATCACACAAGTGTCCAGATTTGTTTTTTAAAAACAAAAAGTCACGTGACTGACACATGACATATTTAATCACCACCCAATTACATAAATAATTTCTCGCTTTGTTTTCTAATTACAGTAGTGTAGGGTTATGTTAGGTAGTGTGCAAACGAACAAACATTAAACTTATAATTAACTGCAGTAGCACTTCATTTATATACACAAAAAAATGTAACACAACTAGACCAAACAATGAAACACTCATTTTCTTTTTGGAGTTAATGAGGGCGTTATCGCATGCCTGCGCATTTTGCGCACTGATATGCGAAACAGCTCACCGTGTTGTTTATGGCGTGCGTGTGTAATGTTGCGTGGCTGCATGTGGACGGACTGTGGTGTTGCTGTGAGGCTGCCGATAGGAGGGACTGTGGCTCCGCAGTGTAAGTGATGGTGATCGCTGCACAGCTGGGGCATCAACACAAGCCTGGCACGCGGTTCAACTGCGACCAGCTGCTCCGACGCACACACCAGATCCATAACTTGGCTCCGAGTTGCGCCAGGAGGGGGGCTCGCAGGGTGTAATGTGGCGTGAAATGCCCGCATAGCTCATACACAGGAGTGCGCCGAAGACAGATCCGTTTGTGTCTGTTTCCGATGAGTTCTGTGGGGTTTGGATCATCGCCGCCTCTCACCGCAGGACTCGGCGCCGCTTAACTCGAACGCGAAGAAAAGAGATATTTCGGCGGTGCAGGTGATGTAACCCTGCTGGCGTTCAGCTCCACAACTCTTCATCACTGCAGCTTCTCATCACAGAGCATGGGTCCCTTCAAACTCTGAAGGTAAGAACTGTTCCATAACTCTCATGTTAATGAGCATTTGGTCATTTTTACGCACGAATGGCCACAAACAACACTTTTTTCCCCCCTCGTTAAATGAAACGTTACACTGTTGTTGAAGGTCTTGTGTTAACATGTCTTTACTTCAACATCCGTGTAGAGGTGTGTTGTAATATTGGCTAACTAAGCTCACGATTGGACCTGTCTGATTGCACCATTAACCTCCGCAGCCCGTGCATGTCATGTTGACTCATTAGGGATGCGGTCCATGCATGTGCTTTGTACTTTGTGTTGGAGAAGCAACTCATAGCTGATTTGACAGAGGCATTGGTTTTGCTCTCTGCAGCTGTCTAGACATATCTGCTATCATTGAACTATGTTGTGCCATTTACAGAGCTCATTGTGTGCCACATTCATGCACAATCAAGTGAGTTAGTGTGCACAGGAATGGGTGCTGGAATCCATTAGTAGATCATATACTCCAAGCAGATTTACCACAACATGATCCTCAGGTGCTTAGAGGTGCAGCGGTGCTGCCTTATGGTGATGTTCCATCACTAATGGAATTAACATTCATTTTCAGGAAGGATAGGCATCATGGAGCAGAGCAATGGCATATGGAGGAATGTGTCTTTCTATAAATAGACTGAGGGAGTGGCGGGGTCTCTATCCTTCTTTTTGCCTCTGTAAAAATGGTGTCAACAAAAGTTAAGCCAGAGTTGGAAGAGGAGAAGATGCTCAATTCTGAACCTGCATCTTCAACCCTGACACGTCTGACCTCATCTTTCATGGCTGAGGTTGTCCATCAAATTATGCTCACACTGACTCTGCAGGACAGCACTGTCTATAACTAACAGGCACCTGTGTGTGGTGATGAGAAATCACCATTGGAGCAATACTCAAGGTCACATCTAATAAATCTAATTCTACTTTTCCTCATCGCCCTCATTAGTGGGCCTTTTTTTCAGGCTGCAGTCACTCTGCCATGGTTCAACGTGATTTATCCCCACGTCGTCTCCACAGTGGGGATTAAAAGGCGTCATTGAATGTGGGGTCTGCTGTTTATTTCGCTCTGCAGCTTCTCCCACTCCCGCTTTACTGTGTCACGTTTTGGTGTCAGAGAAATGGGATTTGACTTGTAAGCTGTGACCGGCCGCCTCTCTGGACATCTGGCGACCTGGCGATCCTTTGCAGTCGCAGTTGAGCAGGAGTCACTTTAGTGTTGTCTTTGTGGCTGGCAGACTTGGGCCAGAGCTGTGTGTTGCTCATGAACTGTTCCTGATTTGAATGAGAGATTTCTCTGTGTGCACTTGTTCAGCCACATTAGCATCGGAGTCAGGGAATGCAAATGAGGCAGCTATCAATGTAAGCCTTCACATGCGCTGCATCCACCACCATCCAGACAAAATATCTCACCAAAGAAGAAATCAATACATACATTTAGTCTTTTTGTTTTGATCATCAGGAACCTCAAAGTAAACATGGCCTCTGTGATTTGTAGCCAACAAGTGAAGTGGTGCTTGACTTGAAAGATGAAGCGCCTTACAAAGAAAGGATTTCAAGGATTCAAAGCACCTACAGAGTAGACATAAACCCCCCCCAGAAGAGATTTGAAAAAATGCTTCTGCATCTCCATCCCTCCTTTCTCTTCTCTGCTGCTGTAGTGCAATTACTTCGGGCCTCTGGAGTGGCCACCCTTGATATTTAAGAGTTACTTCCAGTCACCTCCTCCACCTTAAACCTGCAGCAGTGTAGCACTTATCAGGAAAGCCAGACATAATTGGATCCATTGTGAAAGGGCTGCTGCTTAATGCCAAAAGACCGCAACAGCAACAAATCTGGGAGAAGGAGGAGACAGAAAAGAAGGAATGAACTGTCTGGCAGAACAGAAGGAGGGAGCGAGAAAAAGGGAGGTAGAGGAAAACAAAAAAATAAATCGATCCACACAGAGGAAAATCAAGCAAAGAAGAAAATAATTACAGGGGGGTGACAAGAACCGCAGCTCAGACACGTGTGCTGGATGATTGCCATGATTGGGGTGTATGGTCCAATGCACTAGCCACTGCCTCTGCCTGCTCCCTATCTCATTTGTCATTAGCTAATCCCATCTATTTCTCCAGAGCCGCTGCACTACACTCCAAATTGCCTGGAGTCGCTCATTCTAACTGCAGAGTGCTTGTTTGGCTCACAGGCAAGTGACAACAATGGAATTAAAGTGCCTTGAATTTGAAAAAAAAAAACCCTAAAGTTTTCACCGTAAACTGTTAAAAGAGTGTGTTTTTAACTTATTTTAAAACCATGGAAAAGGGTAACATAGTGTAGGCAGAGCTGGAATCCATTTTGGTTGGACTCCCACTAACTTGGATGACAGTGATTCTATAACTGGGACTACAACGGATCTCACTGTGGGCGGATGTGACTTCTCTGTTTACGGAGAGGGTCAAGTCTAATTGTGTAAACTACTTTTTAAATCAAAAAGTTGCCTCTCCTGTGTTCCTGCTGTTCCTGTGCAACCTCTTCAACTCCCATGAAAGGGCATAGTGCCTGTGACAGATTGGACTGTCATCTTTAAAGATGTGCAGTGGCTGTATTGCAGAGGAGAGATGCCGCCGCAGCAGCAGCAGCAGCAGCACAGAGACACGAGGGGGAAGTGTTTTTTGGGGAGAGAAGGTGTTGGATCAGAGGAGCTATAAATCAAGCTGTTGCAGGAATTAAATCACAGTCACTGGATGAGGTTGGAAGGAGGGTGTATTAAAAGTCCCTGGTGCTCTGTCTTAACTAGTGATTAGTACAGGCAGTGAGTTCGTCGCAGCGGTGACTGCATGGTTGTGATTTGGTTCTGGTTGACTGATTCCTCTGTGCTACAGGTGTCAGGCGTGCCGTGTTTTCAGAAGAGGAAATGTTTAAAGGTAGTGTGGTGTGATATCCTGCACCTGCAATGAAAAAAAAAAAAATGCATTCATTTCTGAGCAAGATCTTCATGCTTTCATATGTTTGTTTGTCTGTACTCAAAAATCATTACCCAAAGTGTGTACTGAGTGTCAGACTCAGTTTTATAATCTACAACCTTTGCTCACTCCTTGTTTGAATTCACATAATAAATGTTGTATTATGTCAAAAGGAAATTGTGGGGTTTGTGGTCTTCACAGGGATGCACGCCGCCTCGGGGTGAAATTCAAACACAAACAGGAACTAGCCGGAGCTAACCCTGCTTAAAAGCAGCAGGCTGGGTGAATATAAAACTCCCAGCATTCACACATAGCATAAAAGCAGTTCAGCATGGCTGACACATAAACCCCGCCGTATAGCTCATGGTGGCAGCTCTGACAGGCAGAGGGAAATGAAGCAAACCACAGACATCTAAAGATAAACAGTCTTTGTGAGCATTAACACGTTCAGTAGCACATTTCATGATAGCGGAGACAGAGGCTGTTTTTAGGTGCATGGTTTTTGCAGCTACAAAGGTGAAGTGAAGGTGGTCTCCAGGCGGCTTGAATTTTAAACTCCTGATTAGCACTAAATACTGAATTTGGATCGTATGTGTAGACTGTATTTCCTTTTGGAGACAATGCTGAGCAGCATTTTTGCCTTTGCAGCAAGAACACCCGGGTTCAACAAGAGCCTTCTCTGCATGGAGTTTGCATGTTCTCCCCGTGGGTGCATGGGTTTTCCACTTTCCTCCTACAGTCCAAAAACATGCAGATTTGGGGATTAGGCAAATTAGACTCTGTAACCTGTAGGTGTGAGTGTGAGAGTGGATGGTTGTTTGTCTCTACGTGGCCCTGTGATGGACTGGCGACCTATCCAGGGTGTAACCCACCTTACGTCCTATGTCAGCTGGGTTTGGCACCAGCAACCCCCACAACCCTCATGTGGAGGACAATGGATGGACAATGCTTAAGCATATGTCTGTTTATGTATGAATGTTTATCTTTAAATGGGCCCACTCTCTTATGACACTTTGGTATCATCCAAAAGGAGGTGACACCTCTGAACGTCTGCTTGCAAAATGTCAACGTGGCGTTCTCATGGGTGACGTGACGCTCAGTTGCCACTTGGGCGTAGGCGCTTCTTTCACGACAGTTACTTTTGACATGTCACAGTAGGAAAAGCACAGGTGCAATTAATCAATAACAGCTGGGCTCCATTCTGCTTCTTCAGTTTAAGGGTGCATGCTGGTTCACTGTCACACTGCGCTGACTCACATAAATTGAACAGCCCTCAGTAATGTTACTGGCTCCACCTGCGCGTTTCCTACTTGAAACATGTCAAAAAAAATGTCTCCTGTGAAAATATGAAAACTGCAGCCCCGCAGTCTTGAATTGAAACTTCGCAGAAAAACAGGAAACAGGTTTTTACCACGCACTCAGTGGGGGATCCATGAAAATAGTGCTTCCAATTGTTGTCTTTTATTCTTTCAGCACAAATTAGATGTCGAATTTGTTACAGCTTAGCTGAAACGAAGACTTGATGTCTAAGTTTACAAGCTGTGTTTTTATTCTTTGCTATCTTTTCACAAGAAAGTGGTTTAGGGCTGAACAACTTGGGTGAAATATCTGTCTCTCATGGATAGTGCAATATTTAGAGCATATAGAGAGCTACCACCAAAGATATTACTCATTCTATTTTCTTCTTTATAATTGTATAAATAATATAATAAAACAGTAGTAGTATGTGATATCGATAAGGTGATAGTTGAGCCGCTCTGTAATCAACATCAATATTCAATAATGGCTCAGGAGCATGGTTGAGCATGACTGGCACTTGAGTGAATGAATAAACTCTGGGCCCAGAGGATTCCATGACATATGTACTGTACCTAATTGCAGCCTTTGTGATTTGCCCATTGTAGTGTTTTAAAAAATTGGAGGTTCTTGCGAGAGTTCTTGATAATTCAGAAGAAATTACTCTGAAAAACAGGAGGGGGGAAAAAAAAATTGCATGAAAAACAGAAAAAAAATTACTCCGAAAAACAGAAAAATATTAGTCAGAAAAACAGAAAAAAATTACTCAAAAAAACAGGGAAAAAAATATTCAAAAAACAAACCAAAAAATTAATTACTCAGAAAAACTGGAGGGTTTTTTCTCAAATGAATGCAATGCACTTCCGTAGTTAACCCTAGATGTAACATATTTTTGCTTTACATTATTGCTATTATTGCTTTAATTTATGAACATAATAAACAAAGAGCACTTCACATCATGCTATCAGTGATTCATATTCACATGAATCTGATACTTTTCTCCTGGCAAAGATGAAGAATGTTTCAGATTACTACACGAGCATTTCTTGGAATCTAACCCCCCGCCCCCCCCCCATGCGAAAATAACACAATGTAACAACAGGAAGTTAAATTCCTGACTTCAGCATTGCCCAAAGCCAGAAAATGAACCCTGACCGAGGCGTGAACAGCGATGAAGAGACAGTTGGCAGAAAGAAAACGTGTGTGTTCACTCTCAGAGCCAAAACCTTCATCTGCTCTTGCAAAAGATGATGTATCACGTCTTGCACAACACAATACGCCGTGTGTCCCCGTCTGTCGCTCATCACATGTGAGCGTGTTTGTGTGCGTCAGGGAAAATAAAAACTGTCAAGGTGAGGATGTGTGTTTTTCTACTATTACTGGCTATTTATAAGAAAAAAAGTACACTTGCCATGTTTCATACACACACACATACACCAGCACACCCTTTCCGCCATTTGTTATGAAGCAAACTTTCACATCTGCTAAAAGGGCCGGCGTTTGAGCAGGAAGCCTGAAAACAAAGCCATAAAAACAGCGTGACACAATGACACATTGTTGTGTTTGGGGGAGTCGGCGGGAGGCAGATATTATAACCCGACATGGGTTCCGCAGCGATGCCCTTTTTCCTCTGTTTCACACACCTTTCATTTGAAGTCAGAAAGTTGTGATGTGAGATAGGGGCGTTGTGCCAGATGTGGAACAGGATGCATGACATATTTTTTTTTTATTCTTTTTCATTCTTTCTGCTTCTCTTTTTCTTTTTTGGAGGACGTAGTAAAACATTACACTCTGGCAGCTGCGAGACATTGTGAAATCTACATATTTCTCTCCCTCACTTCCCCCTGTTATTACAAGATGATGCACACACAGTAACAGTGTTCTGGGACACATCCCTGTTGCATCTTTTCCCTCTTTTCTATCATAAGTAACCCCTTCATGTTTGATTATTCAGCAGCTTTATCATATTACACTCTACTGAAGTGGAGTACAGTGTAATGTAGTCTCTTTTTGCCTCCCAGTCTCTCCCTTTATCGCTCCTTTTTCCACTCTTCTCTGCACCACACACCCCCACCCCCACCCCCCCACCCCCAAGGAGCAACTGTAGCTGCTAATCTCAGTTTGCAGCCCTTGCCCCCCCACTGATGTGGCATTCTGCGTGTCCAGGGAAAAGGAAATGTCTCCCTTCCTGCTCTCAGTACCACGTAGTCTGTAAATAGAGCCTGTCACCAGTCGCTTCGTAGGCCCCTCTGGAGAACTATATCTGTCCCATCATGCAGCACGTTGCATGCTACAACTTCCTGAGACAAACTAGTGGCGTGTGGGGCTACAGATAAGGGCGGTGTGTGTACAGTGTGGAGAAGTGTCGGTGGTTTCGCATTCCCCACCCTCACTTCACCCCACCCAAGCTTAATTTACATGATTAGTTGTTTTAAAAAAGCGACAACAACATCAGCCACCCATGTCAGACTGTCTGCCCCTTTAAGAGTTTTAAACGCCTTTGACTGCGCTGACGGATTTGTCGCTGGATGTAAATCTAAAAAGCTTTTAGTGTCACTGCGGCTGCGGCACACGGTGAGAGAAGCCAAAGTGAAATTCATGGTACAGCAGCGCGAGAAGACGAGAAACGTCATCTGTGACAGGAAGCGAAGAAGAGCCGCGACGAATGGTTCACTTTTGAAGTCGTAAAAACACCAATGCACCATTGTGGTGTAAGAAAGAATCCCGCGGCTTAATGAAATGAATATGACAACGCTAAGTAGTGAGATGAAATCCATGATACATTCACTAAATAACTCACTCAATGCCAACGCGCTGCAGATTATGGTTTTACCGCGAGTCTGCGTTGATGGTGCGTGTGAATGTGAGAGTCAGCGATTTTCTTGTTTGTGAATGTTTGTGCCTTGTGATAAGAATCTAGACTTGTGCAGAGTAAACTACGGCCAAACTATTTTAATCGACCTTTCTTTTATAAACAATTCAAGTAGCAAGGCACAGCAGCTGCGATTGCTGATTTAAAAAGATAGTTATGGTTTGGTGTTGCATCTATCTATCTGGATGGATGATGGATGGAAAAGTCTGCTGATCAGCACTTCCTTGCGAGGGAAAGGGACATAAATAACTCTGTTCTCTAAACATTTCACCCCAAAACACATTTTTTTGGAATGAGTATTTAAATTAAATGCCAGAGTATTATTTCATCCAAAGGGACGAGTCATATTTGTGCCACTAAAGTCAAATACTAACACAAATATGAGATGTTTTGTGTGTATTTGTGTCACAATGGTGTAATGGAATCTTTGAGTCAATTACATAGTACTTATAGTACTTCTTACTGCATTATTCTCTGCGATACTGTGTTTTACGTGTGATACATAGTGTATCTGGTCAGTTGTTGTATCTACCTTGGTCAGTTCAGACCGTAATGATAGACTGACCCATGCTGCCGTCCCCGGAGCTCTGCATCAACACAGGTGACTGCACATTTTTAACGTGCCTGTGTTCAGTGGATGAACACACTGTTGGTTGCGTTTCTCAGAGGCTTGTTGAAACAGCGACTCAGCGGGAAACGAGGCATCCTCGATCCTCTTGGCTCATGACCGCAAGCATGAAAACATCAATCAAATTTACCCAAATGCCAGTAGGGAGAGCATAAATCTAAATCAATGGCCGTGCAGAGACGTGTGCATTACCGTTGGGTTTTTACCAGCATGGGAATTAGACCATTATGGAAATGCCAATAAGAGGATGGATATCATTATCTGTGTGTTCGTCAATAGTCTCTCATCAGTCAATGCTGGTGTCGATTTTAAGACCTTAAAGGCGATGGAGATTTATATAATTAGCCAATTCACCTCTACTGTGTGTGTGGTTTAAACAGAGGAAAAGTATGGATCTGCAAACGGTGCAAACTTTAAAATTAGTCTTATAGAAAAGCGATACATCTAGTGCCTAGTAAAGGTCATGCCCTTTCAACACATGTTCCTACATTTCCCATAAAATAAGCGGATAATGTCTTTTATCAGAGTCCCTATGCCTCCGAATTCCCTACTTCTTTCAGACCCACATATTTCCATTTTATCTGTTGACAAAATGAGGAATACATGTTGATCATTAGGGTTTTCAGTCTTTTTTTTGCTTGTAACGCCTGGTAACCATCTGCTCATGATGACATTTAACTTCAATTCACATTCTTCTGTGTAGTTTCTATGGTTCATGGAGACAAAGCAGACATGAGACATGCGTGTAGCCGTCTCGTAAATATTTATTCACTTCTGCCTGTGTCTTCCACATGTGTATATGCACACGTCTTCTGGTCTCCTTAGTAAATTCAATCAATCCCCTGGACACATCGCCAGTCCATCACTGGGCCACATAGAGACAAAAAATCATTCACTCTAATTTGCCTAATCTCAAAATCATATATATATATATAATACATGTTTTACTGGATAAAACAAATTACTCTTCCACTGGTTGCAAAAAGAACTCTGTTTGAATGGAACTTTATGGAACATAAACATTTTTCTAGTGGGGTTAACGTTCTCAATCACTGCTTTCGTAAATAATGTCCCACTTTTGAGCAAAGTAGATGAAAATTCACGGGTGGTATCGTCCAATAGGAGCCTAAGAACGTCTTGTCGCAAAACGTCAACATGGCGCCAGCCAAATTGCGATACTGACGGACACATGTACATGTGTCACTATGTATAATTAACAAAAAAAAAAAAGGACTGGGCAGCAGAGAGAAGGTGTCCGTCTTTGTCCTGCCAGAGGAGCGCGGACATTTCCTTTGCCCGCTGAAACAACAGCACACTGCACATTCTGCATGGCCAGCATTGACCAGGCCACCTGTCAGCTTCTCTTTATCCCTGCTGTGCCCCACCTCACCCCCTTATCTGCCGATCGATGGCAGTGGACCGTCGTCACCAGGCAACCAAGGATGACACACAAGCGCTCGCAGTGTCCGCTACCTAGCAATCAATCTCCCACTTCACGGCTTTAGGAACATTATTCAAAATCAGACTGTGGGTAAAATATTTAAATAATGTTTGGAAGAGGTAAATTCTAAATTCTCCTCAAGGGAAAAGATAGAATTGTTTTTCGAGTCGTGACTCAGAGCTGCTGTCACCTGGATGATGAATGGTCTATTCAGCTGCATGGCAAGATGGTATCGTCGCGCCACAGTGCCAGACTGAACTTATATGTTAAAATGCAGGTGGCACAGGCATTTTCTTTTTCTTTTTTTTTCAAAGCAATGGCCAGAGAACGATGAAAACAGTTCATCCTTGCGTCACCAGAGAAAATAGGTTTTGTCAGGCTGCTCTGACCTGAGCTCTGAAAAGGAAGAAGTGAAACAGATGCTGATCTTGTGACTTCATGGTGAAAGTCCATGCTGATCAAGGTGTTCCAGGTCTTGGAGCTCTCTCCCCCCTTCTCTGTGTGTGCGTGCGTGTGTGTGTGTGTGTGTGTGTGTGTGTGTGTGTGTGTGTGTCTTAGACAGCTTGCTTGTGAAGCCTGTAATTGAGTGTGTCCGCCCACCGCTCTGCAGCAGAGACAGCGCAGTGGTAGTCTTCATTGTGTCAGGCACAATAGATACATACTCATCACACCCTTCTAACGCTCTGCCACAGAACCACAACATTGAGGAGCCATTAGCAGATGCGGTGGCATCGCTGCGGCGTTGTGGATTTGCGGCCTAACTTTGTCACTCAAGTGTAACCGTGGCGATACGCCGTCATGCTTATTCCCAATGAACCAAAAATATCCCGTGGCTTTTTTTCAGCCTCATGCCGTAACCTACGCACACACGATAGGATTTGTGTATTTTACTTCTTCAAATGCAATAAGCGTTTGTTTTTTCTGTTTTTTTTTGTTGTTGTTTTTTTTTTTCAGTAAAAACATGTATTTTTTGCTATGCACAGAGGTGTGTGTGTGTGTGTGTGTGTTGTGAACATGTGAGTAGACATTAAGCCGTGGTTGCTATGGTTCCCTGTTGGGAGTAATTTACTCGCAATCTCTAAGAGAAAGTCCAGCATTTTATTTTTCTTTCTTAACACATAGCTGCAAAGAAACAAACACTGTAAAAGCAGTAAATGTCACTGCGTACTGTCCTGATGCTCTCTGTGATATCTCCTCGCGTTGTCCATCATGGCCTCTGTGTCAAGAGCAGATAAAGAACTGTGGTTTCCTTCAGTTTTTCTGACAAGTCATTTTTGAGGAGAGCGATGTCGTCGGCGCCATCACGCTGTCACGTCATGGTGCTTGATGTGAAACATCCGTAGTCTTATGTCAAGTACGGGCGCGGGAATGTAAAGTTGCGGAGTCAACGTTTATGTTTGAAATGAGAGTGACGGGAAATGTATTCATGCTCGATTTAATGAAGCAGTAAGCAGCGTTGTCATGTAGCAAAGTACAAATACTTTGTTTTTTAAATTTCTAGCAACTTTGACTACTCTACATTTCACTACTACACATCTTTGTTACATGTTACTACCAAATAAAATCAGAAGAAGCAGAGTTGTTCACGGTCTGTATTTATATAGAGCTCTTCTACTCTTACACTATCATTTTGCCATTCACTCATTCACATGCGGTTAAGTGTCTTGCTCAAGGACACACATAGACTAGCAGAGTCAGGAATTGAACCCACAACCTTCCAGTTTAGAGACATCTCGCCCTACCACTGATCTACCATGTCTCAGTCCTACTACTACTTTTGATACTTTTGAAAGTCATATACTTTTATAAGACTTTTACTTAAGTAATATTATATATATAAAAAAAGTGACTTCACCTTCTACCAAAGTCATTTTCTGGTAAGATACTTGTACTTTTACAACTCAAGTATCCCTTTTAGATACTTGAGTTAAAAAAACAATTTTGATGAAGAACAGCTCATGTAAGTGAATATAAATTCATGCCGTTTTTTACATTTTATTTCTGACGTATTAAGAAGCATGTGAAGGTTGCAGCTGGTTGAAGAGTAAGCTACATTCAGGTTTTTATGCACTGCCATACAGTCAAAACCGAAAGTGGCAAATTTGATGTTCCGTGCGTAAAATGTTTATATGTTTTCTATTGTGTCTTATGTGGAATGGATGTAATGGCAAAGCATAAAGTGATCATTTGGGCCTGTGCGTTGTGTGCCCCCTGTGCTGTGCTGTGCATATATATATATATATATATGTATATATATATATATATATGTATATATATATATATATATACATATATATATATATATATATATATATATATATATGTATATATGTATATATATGATATTTACTTTTAAAATGCCCAAACCCTTCGCCATACGACTTTAACTTAAATATCTTGCCACTGAATGTTGGACCCATAATTCGTTATTACCAATATCTGTAGGTGCAATATGAAGAATTGATGTATTTCATAATGGTATCAGTTTATGATGGATTCATCAATGATCAATGATTCAGCTGCATTTAAAAGTGTCAGGTTAAGGTCCTAATTATTATTTACCTAATATTTGCAGTGTATTTGTTGCACTGAAGCATCGGTATTTCATTTAAAATGTCACAATTAGTTTCTTGTGGGATAGAAAAACAATGAGCACCTGTCGCTTTAAGGGGATCGGGTTGATTGCTGGAGGGGAAGCTCACTAAAGGTTTGCGGTTTTCCTGACCCCGTTCAGACGCGATCAGTGGATATATGTACGCGTTTTCTTCTGTGATTTTTGTCGAATAAATCTAAACACACGAGTTGCTGTGGAGGGCACAGGTTACTTTTTTGGCAAAAGGCTTTTCTGGACTCCAGATGGGTTTGCATTGTAAAACCCACACGATCATATCAGCACGGGAATAACATTCAAACGCGTATATCTCAATTAAAATATTACAGCAAATACCTCCACACCAGCTAAATGTCAACAGCCCCTGAAAACCTCACTCTCACTCACAGTGAGGAGCTGCATGCAAAGCAGGTGGCCACATTACTGTTCCAAACGTGGAGCGTGGGATCGACACTGTGAATTTCCCTCTCGCTCATTTGCACACTCCCCTCTCCTTTGCTCGCCTTTGATGCTTTCTTTTTTTTATCTCCTCTTTTGGTCAGTGAGAGTCAAATCACACAAGGAGTGGAAAGAAAAAAAACAAGAGAGCAGAGGAACAATGGAGTCCACGTCGTCGGAGCAGTTGGCCACAGTGGACGCGCTGGTGGAATCGTGCATCCAAGCTTTTGGTTGGTTTTATGAAAATTGTTATTTGTTCTAAATAAATGGCTTTATTCCCAAGTCAATGAAACAAATAACACGTGGCACTCTTGTTTTGTGTTTCAGATGAGAAGGGCTGTTTGAAGGACACTCCCTTGGTCCGTATGTTCCTCATGATGCACCCTTGGTACATCCCTTCCACTGACATGGCCAAGAAGCTGGTGCTCAAGTATCCTTCACCTTTGCACTGTGCTCGCCAAGAACATCGACACCATGTGTTTGTCGATGAATAGTTCATTTTTCTCCTCATTCACACTTGCACACTTTTAATCCAGTCATGGAAAAGCACCTCTCTTCCTTCTCTTAAATGACATTTGAGAGTTTGCGGTCTGACAGGAAGAGGAAACAGTTGCTTTTGTTTCTTAGAAAAAAAAATGTTGCAAGGTTTCACCTTGACTGGCGGATCAGGTCCCAAGAGGAGAGCTGCACTGCTGAGCGTCGAACAAGAATATGCCACCTTGTCAAGTAATGGACTCTCCTGTTAACAGTGCATTTGTTTCCCAGTCATTTCCTCTCTCCTTGTCTTCTTACTTTATTTATGCATTTAAGCGTTTTGAAGAACAGTCACAAAAAGACACATTACCATTGAGGACAAGTCTATCATCTGGTAGATTTCTCACTCTGTTATATACTCATCATCTCTCTCTCTCGTTCTCTTTCTGTGAACCCCTTTGTTCTGCCTTCCAGGTACTGGATCTCCGAGTTTCCAGCAGAGTTCAATCTGAACCCGGAGCTGGCAGACCAGATCAAAGACTATAAAGACCTCCTGACCACTGAGGGCAACGAGCGTCAGAGTCAGCTCATTGACCTCGACAGTGTGTGAGTGAAAGCTGTGCATTGTCACCAGTGGGAATGAACGCTTCTGTGCACGGGTGTTTGTGCCAGCGTACTCATTTGTCGCCTGCTTCTCAAACACGGCTGAGCTACGCAGGGTCCGTGACTTCCTCCCTCCCCATAAAAGCCATCTCTGTGTGACCTCCTTTCAGTTTTCACTGAGGAAACAGAAATCGTTCGTATAGTTGTTGTTGCTTTAGGTCTTACAGGGACATTTTGTTAAAGCCTTGCCTTAAAACCATGCATGTATAAAACACAACTCTTGGCTGATGATTTTGCAAGTCATGGCTAATTGCCCCTAACTGGCATATCACTGGCAGCTGTAAAAGTGTGATGTTGCAGACTCTCATCTCATGTTTATTAGCATGCCAGAAAAAAATAAAAGAATAAAGAAATGTCAGGGGCTACAAAGACAGCTCTGATTCAGTTATCTCTCAGCTTTTAACTTGTAGAAAATAAGCTCATCATGTGCTCTCCGTAAAAGATGGTAATATATTCGTTGCACGTTTTTTTTTCACAGGCCTTCGTATAAATGGAAACGGCAGGTGACGCAGCGTGTTCCGTCGGTGTCCAAAAAGAGGAAAATGTCCCTCCTCTTTGACCACCTCGACTCCTGCGAGCTGGCAGAGCACCTGACCTTCCTCGAGTACAAATCCTTCTGCAAGATCCTGGTTAGTTTGATCGCAGCCTGTGACGGAGCTGTTGAAAGCGCCGTGTATCTCATGTGATGTTTACAGCGTTGACCAGTTCTTTGAATCACACTTAATTATATTTCTTCTCTACTTTTAGAAGCACTTTATAGTTGCTAAGCAATTTAAGTTAATTGACAGAAAGAGAAATCGCTTCCTGCCAGTAATTATTATTATTATTGTCTGAAAACATTTTGCTCTTTGAGTCTTATTGTGGGAAGCAAAGACAATGACTGGGTTTGTGCTGATTTAAATGGTGGACCTCTTTCTTTCTTTTTTTTTTTTTAGATAATTTATTCAACTATTATAGTGTTGGTGCCAAGATGTGGGCAGTGGATGTTTGTCTGTGCTTTGTCTGTGCTCAGAAACATACTCAGATCCAGTATGAAACAGAAGAAGCTACAATAAATAGAAATACATGGCTCGACAAGGACATTTACACACGAGACAAAGGCAAATTACTGTCATTTAGCAAAGAGTGGACTAGTAAACAGAAACGGGAGAGAAAAATAACAACTGAATAAATCAGTGTTATGTTTGATTAAAATGTATCACAAAGTTGAACAGATTAGTGAAGCTGCAACTCGATACTGTAAATGAAAACCACAAATCGCTCATGATATACGGTGGCATTTCATTGCTGCTTAATTACATTATTGCAGTCATAGTCGCTTCTTGCACTAAGTGGAAGAATGTTGTGATTTCCTCATCAGGAAATTTCCAGTGCAGAAAAATGTGGGGTGGGAGGGAGGGATGTTCCAGTCATGTGATAACATCCTCCTTTATGTGCTCAAAACTGTTTCCACTGTAAATGATTTTTGTGTTTTTATATATATATATATGTATATATGTGAGCACTCAAAGCTGCTTTACACTACAGTTTTGCCATTCCCACATTTCATACCCATTCACACTCTGCTGTCAGGACCAAACGTAGGGTTAAGTGTCTTGCCCAAGGACACGTTGGCATGTAGACTAGCAGAGCCGGGAATCTAACCTATTGCCTTTGACTTGAAAGGCTACTCGCTCAACCACTGCGCTACTGTCAACGCAAATGTGCGCCATTAAAATGTTTTATTTCTGTAAGGAAATGCACCTACAAAATAGATTAATTAATCAACAATGAGCGATAAACCAACCAACCAACCAACCAACCAACCATCCAATCAACCAACCATCTAACCAACCAACCAGCCAACCAACCAATCAACCAACCAACCAACCGACCATCCAATCAATCACCCAACCATCCGACCAACCAACCAACCAACCAACCATCCAATCAACCAATCAAACCATCCGACCAACCAACCAATCAATCAACCAAACCCAGATTTACTTGGTCTTATAATTTTGTCTTTCCTCCCCAAACTACCAATGAAAGTAAACTGCAACATATTTGTGGCTTTAATAATTGGTAGAGCAGGTTGTCTTTCAGTCAGGTGGTTGTGGGTTTGATCCCCAGGTCTGCTTTTTTTACACATTAATGGGTCCCTGGACAAGAAAATTAAGTGGCTCCTGATGACTCTGCCGGTAGCGAATCTTACTCTAACTTATAAGTCACTTGCCAAATGACTCTGTGGAAATGTAATTACATTTCAAATGTCCTTTTAGTTTCAGGACTACCACAGCTTTGTGATGCATGGCTGCACGGTGGATAACCCCATCCTGGAGCGCTTCATCACGCTCTTCAACAGCGTTTCCCAGTGGATTCAGCTCATGGTGCTCAGCAAACCCACAGCCCCACAGAGAGCCGCCGTCATCGCCCACTTCATCAGGGTGGCACAGGTTTGTCTGCCGGGCTCTCAATACCTGTTTGCTGCGAGGGTTTGAAGACAGAGGGTTGTTGTTGTGGTTGTTGTGGTTGTTGTTGTTGTTGTTGGGCCTCACGGTGAAGACTGACAGGAGATCATTGTCTGGAGCCAAAGATAAAGAGCAGAGGAAATGTGTTAAACAGTGAATTGGAGATTAAAGCATGAGATGGTGAGACAAGGAGAGAAAAGTCTAGTGCGTGCACTGCACACATGATAGACACCATCATTTGCAATTAGATGGAACGAAAAAAAGTGAATTTAATTTAAAAAGGCTTTGAAGGTATTAATTGTTAAGATGCATACAGGCTATGCTGCAGTCAGCTCCAGTAAAGACTGAAAAAACCCTGTGTGATGAGGCAGTTTTTGCATTGTTAGCTACTGTGGGGGTTGTAAAATTGTCTCAAGAGGTGAAAAAGAGCAAGTTAAAGAGTTCACTTGACATTATGGACACTTCCTGATGACCAGAAATAATTAAATGATGCACTTTATCACAGAAATGACCTCAGTATCTTGAACTACAGTATCATTTTCACGTGTGCTTTCATTGCCGCACATTCAGACAGAAATCATACACAGTCATCTACAGAGCATTGCATGACTGTATCCCTGATCTTAATTTAATTAAGGTTTTTTTGTTTTGTTTTTGTCTTGTTTTGCCTCCAATGCTTCTTAAACAAAGCCACCTTACATGGTTCCCTGCAGAGTGTGGAGACTGTCGCCCTTTCACTACAAAAACATCCCTCTAAATGGCATCCTGGGCTTCACCGTACTTCATATCATTTCACTTTGATGTGATTGCTTTGGTCTGCCAGGTGAGCTGGGCCAAAGCCTATATGACTCACTCTGCGAGGGAGATGAAGTTGACCATAGAGAGTGCAGAAACGGAAATTAAATAGCCTTCGCTTCCCTGCAAATGCAACCTCTCTTCTAATTGTGTGTCTTTTCATCAGTGAGATTTCTCTTGACTGCTCCCATTTTCCCATTTGCCACTTTATCCGGGGTGGAGCGCTCATCGTTTATTTAGCAGACGCTCAGCAGGTTTCTGCACCCCGTCCCTCAGAATACAGCAGTGGTCCGACACCGCAGCGGGGCTCTTGTCAGGACTGTGCTCTCTTGACTGTTTCACCCTTCTTGATACTGAACATTGAATGATCCCATAGTCATGTCAAGAGAATGCGCCGAATTCATCATCTCAGCTGGAGGCCCTCTTGCTAATTTCTGTCCAATTTGCGCTGCTGCAGACTTTAGTATTCGGAGATGAAGCCCAGTGTGCGCTCATGCGGGGACAGAAATCACACTCACGCCGATTTCAAATGCAGCACAAAAGGTTGCCTCGACATTTCCCAAAGCTTCCCTCAGGGTGCCCTGAATATGTCTCATTTCCCACTTCACAAATGAATCATGTTCCCCCTTATTTTTCTTTTTAAATTTATTTTCTGACTGAAATGACTTGAATCAATTTAAAATGCAGGAATGACACATGCACGGTCTACTTCATTGCCCAAAATATGTGCCTCTGCCTTATAGCTTTGATAACAGACAGCACGAGGGTGATCTGGATCTCCTACACCTGGCTGAAACCGCTGAATGCTGACAGTGAAACTCTTCCCCAGGCCTCAGGCCTCTCTGATGGCCACATAAACGAGTAGTGCCACTACTGACATCTGCTCTGGAAATCCTCGCCTACCTTCCTCACTGCTTTGCCAATTGATTCCAAAGAGTGTTTGAGCTAAATCAAATGATCCCCTCTGGCAGCCCTCCCACCCAGCTGCAACCGCATTGATTTTCACTGAGATGCAGAGCGAGCTGAAGGGCAGTGTGGCGCCCTGCGGAGTGCCATTCACATCGAGTTCGCCCGACTTTAACATAGACGGGTCAGAACATTCAGTAATATCGCAGCTACTCAGATGAGGCACATGCAGCGGACGTACTGCGGCTTTACCTTCTTCACACTTTTGTATTTCCTCTTGGTTTTCATTACCTTGGGGGGGTCAGTGAAAGTTGAATAAACCAGACAGTTCTGTTTTTAAACTTTCTCCAGAAAATTGGGTTCAGTTTTTTTTTTTCTCAAGTTTTCAAATTTGCTGTTGAATGCAGTGGGAGATGAGGTTATAATAGTTTTGACATTTTAGTTGTTGTTTGGTTTTGACTTTTTGTTTTTAAAATGAGTTAGTTTTAATTCTTTTTTCTAGAGCGGGTTTTAGTTTTTTTGTAATTTGCCAGGGGCAGAATCAAAAAGGTCATAATAAGTACTGTGTGTCATAAAAACCCAACAAAAGATGCCATTTTGAATAAAAACATAACAGTCTACAAGAAACTAGAAATCACATTGATTGTGGGCCAGGAGTGGCTTTTAAAACCCAGTAGAGGGGTGACAGTTTTTTTTCTTTTAGTTCACTTTTTATTCTTGCATGTTTTTAATTAGTATTTTCATGCTTTGATTTATGTTTCATGATGTTGTTTTTACCGTCTGTCGTTACTGCTGTGTATTCTGTGGGTTGTTGTAAAGGGCTATAGAAACAAAGTACATTATATTACATGTGAACCCAAACGTTCATGTATTAAATACATTTACAAAGACGACTAACTGAGCACATTTTCGCTACAACTTCAGTTAGTTTTAGTTAGTACTTTTATTTCACTTCACGAAAAATGTTTTTCCAATTTTAGTTTTTAGGGTCGGATGCATTTAGAACAACTGCAAATTGTCAAGGAGACACAGGTCAAGTGGCGGTGCATGTCTTGAACATGCATCATGCACATGCTCTCACTGGGACATTATTTGCAAATGTAACTCGGAAACTGACAGAAGCTCCAGAACAGATGATGCATATCTAAAAGTACTAGTAGCTCAATCATGTTTGTCCAAGGCGTTTCAACATGTCCTCGTTCTCCTTTGACAGAAACTGCTGCAGTTGCAGAACTTCAACACGCTGATGGCGGTGGTGGGCGGCCTCAGCAACAGCTCCATCTCCCGCCTCAAAGACACGCAGGGCCACATCAGCGCCGAGACCAACAAGGTGAGGCCGTCGCTCCCGTTCTCTCCAGCCTGCCACTGATTTACAGCATTTCTGGCATGCACAGCTCAGCTAGGCAATGTCCACTGCACATGGTTGTGATAAATAACCTCCTCTAGAACTCCTACACAGTGTGTTTTTTCTCTTTTTTGAGCAACTATTTGAGCCATATGACGGGGGAAGTTAAACAGTTGGACAAGTTAAAGTGTCTTGCCTGTTATGTAGTCCATCTGGAGTCAAGTTTTTCCAGAATGTTCTTGATTCCTCTAAACAAATCTCTCCTCAGACATGCACGCTGTCTGTTTCTCATCTCGTTCCACTGTGTCCATCCTCTCCTCTTAATCTTTCGCCCGCAATCAGGTTTTTAACAACCTCATTGAACTGGTGACCTCGTGCGGGAACTACAGCCAGTACCGCAAGCGCTTCTCGGAGTGCTCGGGCTTCCGCTTCCCCATTCTCGGGGTGCACCTGAAAGACCTGATAGCCGTGCACGTGGCCCTGCCGGACTGGGTGGACAAAGAGAAGACCCGGGTGAACCTGGCCAAGACGCAGCAGCTGTACGCCATCCTCCAAGAGCTGGCGCTCATCCAGACGACGCCTCCTCACGTCGATGCCAACACGGATCTGCTCAACCTGCTCACGGTGCGTGCAAAAAGAGCACTGACTGAACCTGAATGTGTTTGTGCCGAGTCCAGACTGAGCGTTTGGCTTGAATTTAAGGAAGATGTACGCTCAAAGAACAGTGTGTTCCAGGCAATCTCCAAAAAAAAAACCCAGACAGCAGTGAAGTGGGATGAAAAATGTTTAAAGTGGGACAAACAGCCTGTTACACCTACTTTGTTGTTCTGTGTTTTGATTGGCTCACAGTCAGAAAAACTGCACCGGGGACAGACAGGGACTTGAGACGGGGACTTGAGACGGTCTGGAACCAAAAATAATGAATGCATGTTCATTCACATGTCCTAAATAGATACAGTTGGGTGAGAAGAGCCAGTGTTTCATGTGTTTGTATAAAACCGTGATTGTGTGAAGATTGATGGAAACTCGCCATTGAAATAAAGCAGACAATAACGCGGAAAGAAAATGAAATGTGATGTAATTCCCCATGAATTATGTGCACGCTTGAAGTGTGAAATGATATCACTGGTGTTTTATTATTTAAAGGGGGAAGAGTTTAGTTTGAATCAACAGTTTAGTGCAGCTCAAGTAAATCATCAGGACTTCCCGCGGCAGAATCCCGCGCTGACTCTTCATCTTATATCTCGTCGGGAGCTGTGAAAGTGGAAACATTTGTGCCTCGGCGTGAAGCCCGGGGTTGTGATTCAGCATCAGTAATTCCGTGGCAGATGCAGATGAGGGTTCTCTGAATACGTGAGCAGCAGTTTCCCGGGGTTTAAGCCATCCCGGGAGATCAGTTACTCGGCATGGCTGCAGGTGTTTGTGTGAGATTGCAGCTGGTTTGTGCAAATGAGAGAAAACAACTTGACAGGTTTTCGGAGCCGAGGGGCACCGGGGAAGTTTGCCGGACAGAGTCAATACTCAATTATCTTATGGCAGTGCTTATTGGAGTTGATGCAGCTTGAGTAATACTCGGCACACAGCAGGGGCAAGAGAGCCGATAAGTCCTTCAAAAGTAATAAAAAAGCAGTTTTTATAGCCTGTGTTGAGGGCTAAAATAAGCAAACCGCATATAGATTTAAAAACAATTACCTTCCTTTCACTAGCGTTTCACATGAAAGGCTTTGTTTAATCTCCCTGAATGATTTCCCTGCATAGCAAAGGCCAAACAAGATAAACGAGTATTTTTCTTTTTGCATCTTCAACTCACAGGAAACGTCATTACAGTAAGAAACCGAGAAAATGACTGTAGTGGAAATTAGACGCTGCTCTCGCTCACCTCTACTTAACGAGTCCTATAATAGGCACACGTGAGTGGGAGCACGCTTTGTGTGAGACACGTGAAAAGAGTACAAATGTAAACGATCACGCGCAAAGAAAGTCATTTAAATGAACCGTATTCTGATTGAGATTTGTTTGCTTTATTTCACTGCATTTATGGTAAGTCATAGCTACATTTTAAAGCATAAATACATTTTATTGTGAACTATGTTATCGTTCTATGTCCACACAGACACTTTTATTTTGAAATTCTTTGAACTATCTATATTCACAAATATTTTTATTACCCGCCCCGACTGAAAAACTTGCTTTGTTCCAAAAAAAGATGGACTTATTTCACTTGACTGGCCCCCATGTGCCTCATTTGAGTTGGAGGTCTGTACAGGATTGTGTTTATTCGCTTGTGAGAATGGATGCTGAGGATTAAGCAAGGATATAGTCCATGGTTATCGTCTTAAAACAAACCACATTTTGATCACGTGACTCTTTGTTTGGACTCTTATCTGTTATCATTTCCTGTTTTACTTTGAAGCTACGTACCCTGTGTGTCTTTTTGGTATTTTACTTCCTGTCTTTGTCTGGGGTTTTCCTGCTCTTGTCTGTCTGCCTCACCCTGATGTGTTTCACCTGTGTCCAGCTCTTTCTTCCGTCCATTTGTGGATTTAGTTCGTCCGTCCAGTCTTACGTGTTGTGACTTTCTGTCTTTCAGTCCCGTTTAAGTTTTCTCTGTGTTTATCTGTGTGTTTTTTGAGTTTGGATTTAATGTTTGCTGCCTAATAAGAGGAGCAAATGGAAGCCTGTGTGTTCACATATGTTTTCCTTCCTGTTTGCATTTAAAGACGCGTTTTAACTCTCTGTTATTTTGTTCCATAGAGACAAATATCTAATTTAACGTGTCACAGAGATCGAAATGTTCACTGACTTGATGTGTTCTGGCCTGTGCAGGTCTCTCTGGACCAGTACCACACAGAGGAGGAGATTTACCAGATGTCTCTGCAGAGAGAACCACGGAAGCCAGTGGTGAGCAGCTCCCAGATCCTTGCTGTTGCTCTGACAGTGAGACCGCTCTCCTCCTGTCTTGATTTGATGGATGGTTCTGATTTTCTCTGCCCTCATCTGAAGCTGTGTCACCTGCTTTCTGAAGCTGCCACGGTCAGATTGTATCACATCAATACTTTGGTGCCGATACAGCTATTGTGATTCTTTAATATCAGTAATTGGGATTTTCTTTTCCTTATTGAATAACACATGTCATATTTCCTAAAACAGTGCACATTAGCAGCGGCTACATTTAGCTGGAAGAAAACAAGATGAAATGTAAACAGGACTCGGCCCAATGTGAGCCTTCAAATGAACATGTGCATCTGCAAAAGGACTTTTCAAAACCCTGGATTTACTTTTTAAGGTTTTAATTGGCAGTTGCTACTTTAGTTTGTCCTCACCAGGCACATGTACAAATATCACGACTCTGGGTGAGAAAAATGTTTATTAAAAAGATAACCACGCAGTATATCATATTTTGACACCGCCCCCAAGCCACCATCGCCTGCTGTGAATGTGTTTGGATAATTTATCATCCTTATTTCGGCCTAACATTATTGCTAAACTTTTTAAACCGGTCTGACCCACCGTATAAAATGTACACAATGCATATTGACCGATAATAGAGGATATTGGAAATCTTCTCCTAACATTTTGTCATAACCTTTGACCCCCGGCTCTGCTCAGCAGCTGCCTTGTCCCCCTCTTCTTTGTAAGACGACACTGACTTCCTTTGTGTGTTGATATCGATCTCACTGCCTTTGGTTTCTCCTTGGCTGTAGCAGAACTCCAGCCCCGGGCCGGCGCCTGATCCCAAGCCTACAATGATCGACGAGTGGGCCGTGTCAGTGAAGCCCAACGCTGACCCGACCATCATCAAGAAACACATAGAGAAGATGGTGGAGGTGAGTTTCGTAATATCTGTAATCTTTTCTGCAATCGGACGATTTTGGGGTTAAAATGTTTTATCGATCCGAGCTGCTGGAATCCTGCCAAAGCCCATTAGAACATTTCCAAATGAAAGCTATTTTTAGATCCATTTGACAGCAGGAATGAATTGATTATTTGCACTCTTGACAAGTAGTAAATGTGTGTTCTGGTTTCTGAACTTGCTTGAACAGCCTGAATTAAAACGTCTGCGTAATAAAGTTGTCTGTGTGACGCGTTCTCATTCTTTCACAAGGTAAAATAAAAGTGATGAGAAATCGTCAGAAATCAGTCCTTTTGTTATTATCCCTGAAACTGACCCTTGGCTCCCATTTGCTTTAAGTCTGTCTTCAAAAACTTTGACGCTGACGGCGACGGCCACATATCCAGGGAAGAATTCGAAGCAATCCGGAACAACTTCCCTTACCTCAGCAAGTTTGGAGAGCTGGACAAGAACCAGTAAGCATTTTTTTTTTTTTTTGCAGAATTTGTTAATAATACCAAGAGTGAAAACTCACGTCCCTCTCTTGTCACCTGCTTCCTCACGCAGAGACGGCAAAATCAGCAGAGAGGAGATGATCGATTACTTCATGAAAGCCAGCTCTCTGCTGAACTGCAAGATGGGTTTCATCCACACCTTCGCCGAGGCCACCTACGTCAAGCCCACGTTCTGTGAGCACTGCGCTGGCTTTGTGAGTCATTTAGAAAACTGGTTCGGATCTGTATGTACTGTATTATAAACCCTCCCGTGGCTCATGGGAAGGCCTTAAATATTGATCTCTGTTTTGTTTGCTTATGTCTCTTTCGAATGCATTGATTTCCTCACGAGCCTCAATCGATGGCACACGTCTTGGTTTCTTTACAGAAGGTCAAAGGTCTGCTATGTTCACCCTGCTGTTCCGTAATAATGCAGCTGTGTATACATTACTCGTGTCTGCACTACATTAGGGGTCTCGGCAGTCGCTGGTAGCATGCGATAGCCCCGCCCCCCTCGCCTGCTCCTCCTGTCAGGTCAGGGCAATGCCAATTACTTTGAGGTAGAGCTGCACACTGCTGAAGATGCATTCTGGGAAATATGGGAGGAAGATAATTGGGCTGGATGATAACCCTTCGCTGTTGCAGTGTTGTATCTCTGTGTGTGTGTGTGTGTGTGTGTGTGTCCTCTGGCTCTTAACATTCCCGTCCCCCGTCTAAGGAGCTCTGTGTTATTTAGACTCAGACAGTGAGTCAGCACTCATCCATAATGAGAGCAGGAATGGGGCCCTCATGGTGACATCCCATTCATTGCTCCGCACTTCATACAGAACCAGAGAGACATAGTAACGCTCCATAAGAGAGATGTGTTGTAGATTACACCGCAGGTAGAGATTTACATTAACACTCAAAAATACTGAGGAGGACTTTAGACACGGACTCGCATCTATTCCCCTGAGGACACTCAAACATCATGAGGGGAAACTTGGAATAGCGAGTGGGGAGAGATAAGGACTATTCTTCCCTGTGTGTGTCAGGGGTAGATACACCAGCCACTTCCTCATACAGTATATGCCCGCTCTGTGCTTTCCTCTTGGCTCCCTGGCAAAAACAATATTTTCCCGCAGTTCATTTTTCAGCACTTGTCTCGAACACGCTGTACAACCCCTCTGTAAACACTGCAGAGTTCACTCACCTCCAGTGTCTCACATGGATCCTAATAATCTTCCGCTTGCTTTGCCTGCAGTCACCTTTTGGCCTTCCCCCTCCTAATTAATGGCACGCGGATGAGTGTAACCGAATGCACGCGGCGAGGAGACACAGTGCAGAGTGTGTGTATTTTTTGGGCGTCGCAGGAGGAACCGACAAGTGTTTAGCTGCAGGCTGAGAGCAATTTAACATGAGAGACTGCGGAGTCACAGAAGCCTCCTCAGGGTTTGTTTTGACGTAATCTGAATTGGGAAGGCAGGAGTGAATGGAAACTCATCTGTTTCTAAATACTTGAGCGTATCGCACAGGGTGAGAAATGCGCGAAAAACAAACGCAGCAGCAAATGATCTCTTCGTGGCCGGTGAAGGCAAACCGCTCAATACAAAACCTATAAAACGTTTCCTTCTTTTTTTTTACTTTACATGATTACGCCTAATGGTTGATTCTATTTAGCTGCCAAGTGCAGAAAGCTTTCTCTTATGCATGTATTGCATTTTGGTTGTGAAGGAGTATGAGATAATACACCTCTTAAAAGTCCAGTGTGTAACATTTAGGAGGGTTTATTGGCAGAACTTGAATATACTGCCCGTAAGTGTGTTTATATAAGTGTGTAATTGCTTTAAGAATAAAAATTGTTTGGTTTTTGTGGCCTTAGATTAAGCCTTTTACGCTGAATGTACTCAACGCGAGGGTTTCTTTGTTTTGTGGACATTGTCGCGATTTGAGCGCCGCCAGAGTTTTTGGAGTCGAATAATGTGTACAAACAAAGAACAACACCACAGGAGGTCACTGACCCTGAGCTTTGTTGATTACAACCGGCAGTCTCGCTCTTAAATGTCGAACATCCTTGAAGAATGACAGAAAAGCTGTCACATCGTGACCCACTTTCACAGTCGCGCTTAGTCAAAGTTCCTCTTGGCTAATGATCAATACCAGTTTTGGTTGTTGGTTTTTTCACTTTCAAACGTCATCGCACAAACTTGACCATAAATGAAGCTATGAAGTGGCACAGTGGACTTGCACAGCTCGGGTAGTGTAGACGACGGCACTGTCTTATGTCAAATCGTGTTAGCCCCGTCCATGATCACCATGATCTGCTTTGTGTCATGTGTGCTGCAGTGAGGGATTTGATTTGAGTCTTAGCATGTTGTTGGCTACAGGAATAGTCTGTCATTAGTTGTCTGCGGAAAAGTAACACGTTTTCAGTTCCTGTTTGCCGTGCATTGTGTTTTCACACTGTTGACGGGCAGTAAAGGTGCGTCTACAGTAGTTATGTTTAGATTCCTCTTTGTTGTAAAAGCATCGGGGCGTGCACCTACAGCTGTGTGTCTCTGTGGGTCTTTGTCTCAAATGACTGTATTTATGTATGTATGTTTGTGCCTCTTCAGGTTTGTGTGTTTGCATGCATACATGTCGGTTTGTGTGTGCGTGTGTGTGTGCGTGCAGAGGTCAGGATATTTTGTGCCTCCTCAGATGTGCCAGTGCCGTGTGTGATCTCCAGCTCGGCACTTTCATGTCATTGTTCCCCCACTGTCTGTGTGGTCCCTGTGTCCTGCTTGATGTTGGGGGGGGCCTCCACCTCCCTCTGTGCCCTGAACAACCTCATCTTTTTGCTCTTCCTCTGCCCAACCACCCCCAACATCTCTCTGTCTTTCATTGTGCTATTTTCTTTTCCATTTGCTTACCTTCCTTGGCATCAACTGAGCACCGGACGTCACGTGACTCGCATTGTTTACAACGCAGTGGTGCCAGGAAAAGGTTCTGCAAATATACTTGGTGCCGTCAGTTCACTGTGAACTTCCGGATCATCCGGAGTTCAGTTGCCAGTGTCACTTTTCTACTCTTCACTACAGGTCACAGTTCACCGTAGCTTGAAGATTTACCTGCGATACCTAATACTGTACTGTCAACTGCAACAAGCAGCAGTCCCTCTTTAACCACATTGTGTTTTTAATCAGCTACAGGCTGAATTTCACACTAAAGTGAAATGAACAGAAACTAATAGCTCGTCCGGGAAGTAAGAAAGTAACATATAGCGTCATTAAGAGTTGGCAACGATGTGTATATGTGATATTTATAGTTAGACGAAATGATATAGTTGAACTTTTTGTGGGGTTTTTTTTTGTGCATAAATCACGGCATTAATTATAGCAATTATTGGAAGAGAGTCAACAGGAGCACAGTACGTCTGTACATAAGCAGAGGATGTTATAATAACGGGTGCAAATTTAAGCAAATGAGTGAGGTGTAGGAGGTTATGCATGAGGTCTTTTAATAGAATTTGGAAAAAAACCTGCTTGCTGTGTTTGGTGGCGCTCACTTGTCTGTAAGGGAGACAAAAAAAAGAAGGTATGACACTATGTTGCTGCCACCATTGCTAAAATGTGTTATTTTGATAGTTATTAGGTATGTGACAGATTTGCTTCATTCCTTATATTTAGAATCCATTGCCTTGTCAAAAACTGAATTCCGGGTTGCCAAAAAAAAGCCTCCATTCCTTGCGTAATAAAGGTTCCTCCGATTCCCACAATGTCAGTTTATTTACTCCCCTATCTTGCGAGGTTAAAAAAGGCCTCATCGAGGTTAATAAAATCGTATCAGTTACCAAACAAACAGATAAAAGCAGACGCGCCATAACTCGGCCGAGATATCAAAGGTTCTATGATGACCACAGCTTTCTTTGTCGGAAAATGAGGCTATAATCTCTTCGTAATTAACACTCACCCTCACTGACCTTTTCTCTCCTTCCATTTGCAGATATGGGGCTTTTACAAGCAGGGCTACAAGTGTAAAGGTAAGAGATCATCGTCTGAGCTTCCACATCTGCTGCACAGATGTGCATGTTCCACCCAGATGTGTGTAACCTTCTAAGAATTAGTGATTCATTACACACAGACACACACACACACACTCGCAGATTAAGATCCACTATGTGGACGCAGCTGATTTAATGTCATCAACACAGAAACCTTATCAAACACCAGCTCGGGAAAGCTGAGACTACAACGCTCCAATATTTGCACTCTCAGGATTCCCAGTCGTTGTGAGTTTGAAGGAGCTGGTTCATCTCACAAATGTACACACGCGCGCACAAAACCTCCAGCACCTCCCATTATCTCCTCCTCATGGTCATTAGCTTGAAAACACACACACTTCATTTCCTCTGCCTCCCTCCCTGCCTGCATGCATGGATATTGCCACTGGCTGCTTCTGCTGATGCTAGAAGTTAAGTAGTGATAATCTGCGGATATTCAGCCCTCTAATTCTACATATGTTTCCCTCCAGCTGTGGGGCGACAACTTCAAAAAAAAACGATGCCAAATTTAATATGCAAATCGCGCACGTCTCCATCTGCTGGAGCGCTGGAGTGATTGATAGGCTGAGTGTAGCCGTGTGAATGGGAGACGGAAATTCGGCAGATAACATTTCATGACTCTGCCAAGTGCTCAGCAAATCAGTAAACATGCAGGGTTTTTCTTTTTTGAGTGTCAGTGTGTTTCAGTGTCATCTCCCTATAATAGCTCAAACAAATAAAGCGTCTCCAAGTTAACGGCGTTCTCGTCTGTATTCGGGTTCATCCCAGGTTGCTGCGTGCTCATTAAATAGTGTGGAAGTTGTCGTCATTAGTCATTAACTTCTGCATTCTGGTACTAGCAATGCTCACAGGAGCAAAATAAGCCGATACCTGTGTAATCACTCGTTTGTTTATGGGGGTTTTTTTTAACTTGAAATTACGAGGGTAAAGTCGGAATATCATTTGGTCTCGACATGTCCGCTCCACAGACACTGCCACTGAGACTTTACGTCAGAGGCGGAAAGAGTACTGAAATACTCCACTCAAGTAAAAGTACTCGTCTTAAAATGTACTCAAGTTAAAGGAAAAAAAAGTACCTTGTGCAAAAAAGTAAAAAGTTACTTTTTGAACAAGGTTGGGCTTCTTTTGTCATGTCGTGCAAAAAGGACAACGCGACACAAATCTCACATGATTTGTTTTTTAACTAAAGGCAAAGCTTTACAAATGAATGTGCTGATAAAATAAAATTATAATGTATCGGTCAACCGTCACAAATGACCTTAATTAGCGTCACTTCACCTGTCCTCATCATTAATTCCCTGAAGTTTTCAGTGCGTGATTTATTTATTTTTATTTCAACTTTTTTTTTTTTACTCAGTAGCGGATGTGATTTTAAACAAAATTACAAAATTTAAATGTAATGACTTTGAAGTCATAAAGAGTTTCAGCAGGTCAAAAGCTCACATCTGAGACTGACTGGAAGCGTCAAGTCTCAAAGAGTAGATAGAATGTCAAGATTTAATGTCAATATTGATATATGATATTATTATGATATTACATGCATGAAATCTTCATGTGTGGCCCTAATACTCCGTCGTAAATGTGTTCTATTCATTTTTAAGTAATGCAGACAGTTGAGAAAACTAAGTTGAAACATTCAAATTGAAGGCAGACGCCACCATGACATTTGCCGCCGTTGGTACCCTCTAGTTTCTCCTAAATCCTCCGCTCGCCTGTCTCCACGCGACGGCGCATGGAAGTGTTCTGGCTTGTTCCAGTGCATTAAGGAGTCCAGAAGAAGTCAATGAAAAAAAGCCCCACAGCCATTCATCCCCATTACCCTCGTTATCCAGTACTCAGGGAGGTAGAAAGAGCAGCAGCAACGTAATCAAAATGAATCACCCACGTTGAGAACTCTGTATTTGGATGAGCGTTTAAAGGACGAGCTCAATGTGTTTGCCAAACATTCTCTGTCGCTGACTCGCCGAGAGCCAGGTGGGATTGTGTATATACTGATCTCATAATTGTCCATAAATATGAAGCCACCCTCTCCGCCACCTTCCTATGTCAGTTTGGTAGCGTATGAAGACGAAGGCACTAAATGAATCATTTTGTATTCAGTTTCAGACTGAATGTAAAGAACAAAATATGAAGGACAACAAATGGTGAATTTCTCTGACTCTGACGTACGTGTTTTCTTGCTGTGTTGTGGGACGGCCCATTGCTCCTCTGCTCTTAGACTCCCCCTGGTTGACAGAGTTGTTGATTGGTACGGTCTGCCTGTCACCACTTGCTCTCCCTTTCTCCCGATAAATTTTTTTCCGTCCACTTCCGCCGATCTCACCTTCTCTCCCTCCCTCTCCTGCGACCCCAACCGTCCTCCTTTCATCCCCTCATATGACACCTCTCCCTGCGGCTGCTGCCTGCCATCCTCCTCCTCCTCTTCCTCCTCCTCCTCCTCCCTCCACGTGGGTGCAGCCTGTGGGGTGAACTGCCACAAGGCCTGCCGCAGCCGCCTGGCTGTCGAATGCCGGAAGAGGACCAAGAGCATCAGCCATGAGACGCCGCCAGCTCTACAGGCCAGATCCTACAGCTTCCCTCCGCCTGCCAACACCCCTCCCAGCTTACAGAACACAGGTGAGTGAGCCTTCTTAGTCGCTGCCCCCTCACTTTAGAACTCTCAAACTACCTGTAATGTGTTGTGTTTTGAAAGTAGACTGATATTTGCGCATGATAATGTAGTTTATACATTGTTTTGAGACAAATGAGACAGACTGTATGTGTTTATGTCAACTTAGTAGTCTCTTGTATTACTCATTTTGTGCATCATTTGTAATTAGAAATGTGTTCAATTTGATCAGATGGAGGAAAATGACCGCGTTTATTACTAAATGATCGTCTATTTTAAGTTATTGTTTGTAATCTCTGTTTTTTTAAACTTGTATTTAATATGACATGTGTTGCTGACGCCCTTGTACAGGAGATTTGGTTAAATAAAGGTTAAATAAACATTAAAAAACAAGAAATTTGAAGCATATGGGCCAAAAATATGACATCACTCGTTTCCAAAGATCAGTATCAGCTATAAAAAAAATAGGTATCGGTCAATATCTCGTCTTGTGTTTCTTATATGATGTTTTAATATCTTTAATATCAGTTGAAATTAACACATTAAAAAGATTACTGATTACTATTTGCCAGTTAAAGAATGATATAATGAACAATCTTGTGCATGAGTTTGCCATTAAGAGCAACTTTTAAGCACTTTTCAACACAGCGTTTTCTAATTCCTCCAAAACACATCTTTCCTCTTTGATGTGATTTAAAGGCAGTATAATATATTATCTTGATATTTGGAAAGGCACACTGTCAGTTTCTTCAGTGTTCGTAAAAAAAAAAAACAGAGAAGAAAGAAGATTTTCTCTGGCAGAAAAATAATGTGCAGCATGCTTTCAGCTGCTCTTGTCGCCATGGCCACACCTCCGCTATTTGAAGGGTTGCTTTCGTCTTCCTCCAAGCATATGGTGTGGTGACATTTGGAAGGCAAACAATGGTGTCATTTGCACTGAAACTGTAATTGGTCTGCCCCAGCGAGGCCAGAGACTCATCCCTGCAGTGATTTCATCAGATATTAGTGAAAGTGACGCCGCTCCTGCCTCTGTTGTGTATCATTGTGTGAAACTTCTGCTATCGAGATATTATTGTAATAATAATAATAATAATAATAATAATAATGATGATGAGGCAATGGTGAACAGACAGATGCCGCACATTTCATCTGTGTTTTTTTATTTCCATTTGTTTGATAAATGTATTCACTTTCCTTTTTGTCCATCAGTCATTGTTGAAGAGGATATAGAGACAGTGGAGGAAGGAGTGTTTGATGTCCACCTATAACCAGGTGAGAGAAAGAATCACTTGGGGGCTTTTATTCTGAAGGTAACGCTTTAATGCGCAAAGGTGTCTGACTTCCTGTTCCTGCTCGTCACCCGCCGGCAAAACTAGAACACATTCAGAATATTCAGTGGAACCCCCGGGGATTAAACACTGCATGAGTAAAGTTAGATATACAATTTACAATTATTTATTTAGTTATTTTAATGTAAATTCAAAAAGTTAATTAAAAATGTTTTGTTTTTTTTACACGCAATAAATTCCATTTGTTTCAAGCTCAAGTCAACAAGTAATTGTTTGACATAATCTCAATTTAAATTTTGACCCAAATGACCGTGAGTCTAATTTTTCCTTTAATCGAGCAGCCCAATATCAATGTGCTCATTAAGGTATTGGCCGGTCAAAAAACGAGCATTTTCCCCAAAATATGTCTGTGGTGACACAGAGTGATACAGTTTTTAATTGCGACTGACTCACGGCGAGAAGGTGGAGGCATAACAGCTACTCTCATGAAGAAGATCTTTATTATTCAGGGCAGATCGACATACTAGAGGCTCTTGGAGGTTTTTCAGATGCACAATGTAGAAACAGTCTCTAAAGTATAGTATTTACATGCCTGAGGTGGTCGTCTATCCAACCATCAGGCTTTAATTTGTAATTAATTCACATTACTAATTTGGTTTAATTACGACAGACGTGCCAAAATTGTTAATGTTGGGCTTCAGGGCTGCCGTACAAGAAGACACGCATCTATTATACACGCCACTATATTCCATTTTCATTGAGCACTTGTTTCCCTGTATGTACAGCATCTCTCACCGTATGACAATACTTGCAGGAGCCGTGAACTGAACGTGTGCTTTGCACGGAGGAGCCGGCACCAGTGTCCACCTCGCTCTCTTTTAAAAATCCTTCCAACGGTTCGTGTGCAAGAGGCCAAATCAGCAACTGCTGGGAGCCGCAGACTCAGACTGTTCTGCAGAGTGTGTCAGTGTGCGTGTGTGTGTGTGTGTGCGTGTGTGCGTGCGTGTGTGAGCCTCACAGCCCCTCAACACGGAGGAGACGCTGCACTGAACACAAAAACCAGGATACCTACATGGTGCCACACAGTGGACACACACTGCAACAGCGACTCCACAGAATGTGACAGCGGAACGTCTTTGTGGTGTAAAAAAATCTCTACATTTCAATAGCATTCCAGCCAAGCGTTAACGTTACTATATGTATTGTTTGATCCACAATATTGTATTTTCTTGATGAAATGTTTAAAGTCAGTAGAATCTATAATCTGACGGGAATGGTCGCCACAACATGATAGAGGTGCTGTTATTGCAAGAATGTAAACCTGTCGCCCCCGTACTAAGCCTCCGTCGTCATCTGAGAATCTCTGCTTTGTTATTATCCATCATCCTGTTTTTGAAAATACATTTCAGTGGACCAATTTTGATGTCGTGTATATAATACTGTTGACGGCGACGAAACCAACCCTTTTGCAAAGAGCAAAACGACTGTGGGGGGGGACGGGGGGGACAGGGGACTTTGATGAGCATCATATTTTTGTCATGTTTTCCTGAATATCAGTAACTGTCCTATAGTTCTTGCTGTTGTGGTGTTTTCAGTATAGAGTGCTGTCTTGTATCGGTGCACTGATGATCTCTCCTCGTAGCAGAAACAGCGACGCGCTGCTGTCACGCGAAGAAGAAACCCACTCCCGGAAAGCTTAAATACAATATATGTAAAGTGAAGTGTCAAACTTTTATTTACCGCAACGTTAAGGTCAATCACGTTCTGTGATTCCGGCTTCTTAAACGTGAATATTTTATATTTTATATTCGGTATCTTTTGGTTTGTGGACAGAAAAGAAACGGCACCACTTTTAGCATTTTATGAACCAAACTAACGGATTCATTGAGAGTATAATTGATGGATCGGTCGGTACAATAATGAGAATAATGATTAGTTGGAGCCCTGCATCAAAACTGGAGGCTTTTTGTGCGACAGCAGCAAACACATTATCCTGAGAATCTGTGTTCAAGTTAAATTTTAGTGTTTCTTTTTTTTTTTTTATCCTGCATGCTTTTCCCCCTTCATGCCTCTATTCTCTACTCTTCTTACTGAGCAATTCTTATTTTAATGTTGCATGCCAAGTTCTCTTTCATTTAAAACGTGAGGTCTTGGAAGTTCCAGAGCTGAAAAGGACGAAGCTTGCGGTCTGAAATGTTCTGATACTTTGTGCCTGTGTGTGTGGAGAATTCAGACTTCTAGTGCCATATTGTTACCTGCTGGTTTGTCATTGAATGAAACTATCACACTGCTGGTATTTATTTTTCTGTATAAAAAGCGAAACAGCTGCCAGTCCTTCTGTGTCACATATTTGTTTGTTTGTTTGTTGCTTGAATGAATCTTTGAGACGTCCGTGCTCCATTCTTGTGGACCCCAGACATTAGTTTTCTGTTCTGTTCAAGAATTTCTGTACCTAATAAGAATGTTACTGAAAGAAAGCCAAGGTTTTGTCTCGTCTTTGTGAGATTGGAAGTAGCTGTTCTGTTCTCGCACGGTTTTGCTCCTCGATTGCTTTCTTGTTTGATTTTGTGTGTGTGTGTGTGTGTGTTTTGGTTTTCTCTCCGTCTTGTTGGTTTACTCCTTCCTTGGGAACTACCCTGAGAAAAGTCAGAGCCACTGTGACATCCATCTTCTACCGCTCTATCCTCCACATGAGGGTCAGGTCGCCACAGACAAACAACCACTCGCTCTCACACTCACTTTTTAGAGTGTCCATTATACCTAACCCCCAAATCTGCATGTTTTTAAGACTATGGGTAAACTCCATGCAGAAAGGCCTTTGTTCCAACCGGATCACGAATCTGGGTCTTCTTGCTGCAGAGGCAAGAGTGCTAACCACTACACCAACCGCACACAAAACAGTCAACCCAAAATTCTTCTTCCGTCTATTATTCAATCATGTGCCCTCATTCAATATGAAAATGTTCTCATTTTTATATCCGTCATCGTAAATGAAAGCCATCCCTGGTGAAATATTATTCCCAAATGTCCAGGCTCCATCTTTAAACCACATTCAACCACATCCTCAAAAAACGTCCCCAAAACGAGACTCATCCAGATGCAAATCTGCAGTGACCAAACACACACTTCTTCAATCCTTCAACGTGCGTGTCATCCAGCGTCTCGTGGCATTCCATCGCAGACGTTAATAACTAGCCCCGGATGAGCCTTGGAGTCAATGCCACATTTAATTACTCTCAGAGATGAAGCCAGTCTGGGCCTCCCGATTGCCCGACTCCCACTCTGTATGTCCAGTACAACGAGAGGACATTGATCTCGCTCTATCCAGCCCTTTGAATCCGCTCATATCTCATAGAGTGCTGTGATACTCTTAAATGCTCTCTTGTGGTAACGTGTCGGTGCAGCTGTGAGCTGATGAACTGCAGAGGTGATGTGCTCGCAACTTGGCCTATCGACCTCAGCCGCATCCAGCATTAACCGCGTGATTATGGAGCTGTGATTTATTCTCCTCCTGTGGCGGCCCGTTCCACCAGCGAGGACGCTCCACATCCATCACGTATAAATAGCCAAAGAAATTCACATTTATTGCTTATTTTTGTGTGTGTTGAGCTGATTATTAATGAAGCGCCAGGAGAAATTGACCAAACGAAGGAGTCATTGAAGCAAACGCACGGGCCTCTTGTCCTGAGAGTCCTGAGGTGTCCGGATTTGTGTCTGTGGAGCAGCAGCCGTGTCATAAACCTGACACGTAATGTAATATCCTCTTTGAAATATCGCCGACTATCCCGCTGCACCACCGCGTCGACAAGTGTGTGTGGTCATAACTGAGTCCAGTGTTCCAGTGTCTCTTTTAGTCCAGTGATTGATACTTCCCATTCAGCCTTAAAGAAAATCCCTGGGAGCAGCGCAGCCATTTAGTCGGCAGCCTGAGTGATATTGATCTGAAAAGTCTGAAATGAGGGAAATTGAATAGCACCGCAGCTAATTATATTGTAATGAATGCGGGGTGGGGGGTGGGGAATAACCCCACACATTGTTAGCACTCTCACAGTGCGACCTTGATTGTGAGGAGAGGGAAGATGCGAGGCCTGATAGTTGAAATGCATTGGAGGGAAAATGTCATTTTCCCCCTTCAGCACGTGGTAAAGGCCTGTAGTCGAGTGCATATTAGAAGAGATTGCGATGCTTAGCACCGTGATGGGCTGTATGGCTGCGAGATATTGGCAGATCTGCTTTTCAGCGGCGATAGAAATGAATGACAGAGGTTTTGTTTGTTTTTTACGATAGGGAAAAATCAACATGCAATCAACATGCAATCAACATGCAATGGCGATTTGTTTGAGCAGCACATTTCTTCTTGTAAGACTAATGAAGAAATTATTGATTTGATGTCATGCTCATCAAAAATACTCGGCCTGCAGCCAAGCTCTCTGTGTTCATCACCCGCTCCTCTGCTCGCAGCCCTCCCACCCCCGCCATGACACCTGCATCTGCAATGCCTTCCCCTTGTGGTGCACTGATGGCAAGCATCTGGAGCTGTTAACCCTCCTGCCAGCAGACTGAGATCATGGCTTTTCCCGCCACTTGGTGGCAATGTTCAGCTGTTAAAATGAGAGCCTGTGAAGGGGGGCCGGCTCCTGTGAGGAAGGAAGGTGGTAACACTGCCAGTGATGTGGCAAAAAAAAGAAAAGAAAAAAAAGGGAACAGAGCCACTGTCAGGGTTTCTGGTGAATCACAATGCAGCATCACAATGCAGATACAGCACTACAGCCTTCTGCCATTACTACGATATCTCTCACAACCTCATAAATGCACCATTTTAAATTGAATTTAAGACGAGTGCCTCATGTGTGCTTCTCCTTTTGCAGTGTCTCCGTAGATGCACATGCAGGTGATGAGGAAGAGCGTCCAGTATCACTGCATCACATTCTCGAGCTGAGTTTGTCCTGACTTTGCAGAGGCAAATATGACACTGTTGTCCTTTCCAAAACGATGGGAGTATTAAATGTGCGTCCACGTCCCTGATTTGGAGTAGTCACTAAATCCAGCTGGATAAACAGAGTAGATTTCAAGTGGAAACAAGTCACACAAGGCTCCGGAGAAGCTGCCCCCAGCACCGAGCCCTCTGCTTATCAGACTTTGTCCACATTTAAGAAGTAGCTGCGCAAACTGGGTCTCACAAAGTCGAAGAGGCTCAATGAGACGGCTGCAGCCTTAATTGCATTAAGCTCATTGCTGACTCTGGTGAAGCGCTCAGCACTGTAGGGGGGTTGGAATCCTCATTAGAGTAGAATCCGTTATGATGAATATTGCTTTAAGAAAATTCAACTTGTGCCAAAGGATGTTGCCCAAACGTGTTTTTTTTTTTTTGGAAACCATTAAAATCATTTAAAGAGCGTGTCTATTTCAGGTTAACTTATGTGTCATACTGTTTTGGAGAAACATTTTGAACCCTTTGTGATTTGACAGTTCCAGCTGGGGTTGTGAGGTTTGTGCTTGGGAATGTAAGTTTTTCTCTTACAATTGATGGTCTGCTGGTCATTCAAGAGAATGCAGGTCGTTGACACTGGTGTCAGCTTCACTTTCTTGTCCATTTTAATAAACAGCCTGTGCAACAGCACAAGTGAGGCCACTCTGAAAGGCCTAAGCACCGACTGAAAGCATGCTGACATAAATCTTTAGCCACAATTTATGTTAAATATTGCCCCGCCTGCAAAAATGAACATAATCAGAATGAGAAACCTGTCAAAACCGTCAACTCTTCCTCCATTTATGCCTCTTTCTCATTTAGCCATGACTGATACCAAATCGAGTTATTGCGGCCTCAGGATTGACACAAGATCAATGGCGCCACATCTGCAGCGAGGATAGCGAGCGTTTATTTAATATTCCTGAAGCTGCAGGACAGAGGCGAGGAGAGAAGGAAGTACACCTGAGCAGTGGCCAGCGTTTCCACTGATGGACCTGTAGATTGTATCTTGTGACCCGGACATGCAGCGATAGCGGGGATTGCCACTGTTGTCAAGAGTTCCAGGAAAAGGAAAGAAAACAAGCTTGTCTCTGTGTGTACCCTGCAGTCCTCGTGCCTTTCATTACCTTGTTGTTGTTGTTGCTGTTGTTGTTGTTTTAATTTGAGGATTAAAACCTGCTCTTTGGTGCATTTAACATTGCACAGCTGTTACTGAAAGCACAAATACAACAGGCTATAAATGTGAGCAAGCAGAGATTCCTCTGAATGCAAGTGGTTTCTATTTCACCACTGAATGTATCCAATAGTTTGCTTTCAGTCCAAAGTGCCTCAGTCATCCCCTGATTTTTAGCCTCTTGTACCTTTTTATGTCCTCTGTTCATTTATTCATTTGCCTGTGCTGTATAAATGGTGGACGTCGATTAATGGCTGGAGGATGATAATTAGTTTTAGTATTTACCATCATTGCTTCCCTTTGAATGGATGCAACTGTTTAATATTCCACACAAATCCTGAGAATAGTAACACAAAACAGGGAAAAGCTCTGCTGTTACTACAATTTATTGAAATGAGCCAAAGATACAGTGAATATAAAAACACACTAGACGGCTCTGCAGTCCAAGAGTCGGAAAACACACCATGCAAATTCTTTATTTTGGCACAATGTGAATGGCAAATGAGTAAGTCTGGAGAAGTTTTGACCGTCTCTTGACCATCCCTTTGGTCCTCATTTGGCAAGGATTGGTTGTGAATTATTCAACTCCAAATGATGCATGGCAGACTTTACTTGGTGGAGCGCCATCATGTGAAATCCAAATATGTAAATATCTTGTATCAGCTGCTACACTACCCCGTCTGTCAGTTGCAATTATTTAAATAAAACTGCAGCAGGATCTTAATGAATTCCTGCAGTCTTCATATAGGAAATATGACCCCTTAAGCATCAGATGTATAGTGCATGGATGCTATATTGTGTAAATATATAAACATCCTGCCTCATTCTGCTTTTCAAGGAAATTTTTCTGAAAAATATCTCATAAATATGTGTAGCCACATATCTCTGATGATTATAGGCTACCGTCTGGTCAGAGCTTCTCACAGTTTTAGCCAGAGGGTTATCTTTGGGTCCAGTGGCCAAACGCCAAAAACCTGCAGATGGAAGAAACCATACCGCTGAAAAAAAGCTGGCTTTTTGGATTTGGATAATTCAGGGAGGCCCTGAGGCACCGAGAGGCCAGAAAGCGGCAACGTCTGTAGTATTGGAAGGAAAAAAAAGTTTAGTATCGATAAAGTTTGGCGGATGTTAAAAGACAAACTCTCTTTTTTTTGGCAAACCTTCAGTTGTGGAGGAAGAGTTGTCCCCTGGCTGCTCTCAGCAGGAGGTGAGGAATGCTCAACTGAGAGGACGGATGCAGTCAGGTGGTGGAGGAGGCACTTTGAAGAACTTCACGCCCGAAAGACATAGACACTGTGGAGAAGACGGAACTACAGGTCTTGAAATAAAATGAAGCTTTCTGGCAGAGGGAACTGTAGGACCGTGGTGGACAACATCTGGGACAGTGCCATGGCGAGGGGAAAAACAATGTCAGGGAATCCAGAAGTGAAAAAAGCGCTTTGTTTTCTTCGGGAAGTCTCACCCTTGGGAGATCTAGAAAGAGCTGTGGCGAGTGGAGGTGTTTGGAGGAAAATGATTGGCTTTCTCCTGAATTCCCATGTGGACGTATTGTCTGGCAAGAGGGAAAGGACCTTGGAGACATCTCCTGTACTGACACACTGGAGGGATAATATATTCTGTCTAGCTTGAAGACCCTATGGGATCCCACAAGGAGAGCTGGTAGATGTGCAGGAGGGATTCCTGGGCTGTACTTTGGCCCATCTCCTTTTTTTTATTTTGTTAATTGAAAGAATTCTTTTCTTAACTATAGAAAATGTGGGTTTCCCAATTATTCTAACGGCATTTTATACTTGAAAGCACCTCCACCTGTATGCGTCTGAGGAAAGCTCAGCTCCTCTTACCCATGGTATTTGCTTTGTCTGCTCAGTTGCACCTTAACGACGGGCACAGAATAGCAAAGCAGTGGAACTATCGGCCAAACACATCACAATGCCTCAATGCCGATGAAGGCGCTCTCATAAGTTATTCACATATATTCTATTTCTGCTCCCCGTCCCTCCCGCTGATCAAATTCAGCTCATGACAAATATAATCATAGATGGGGAGTGACATGGCAGGAATGGAATGAAAAATAAGAAGGAAAAGCAGGGGCTGAGTGAGGATACTGGGGCAGAACATCGTCTGGGGGAAAGTACGTCAGCGTTATGAAGCCTCCAGGAGGCACAAAAAACTCTCTGCTTCATAATGTCACTGTGGTTGTAGGAGGATGCTAAGATTTTACAGTCCCATAAGTGAGAATGACTCGTCAAACGCTTTCAGGTTTTTATGAGAAAATGCCTAAGAGGCATGTAAAACCTACCTTTTATTAAAGACCACTTAAGCATTTTTATGATGCCTAACAGCCCTTGCTGATGGATATAGACACAGCCTCGCTTCTTGCTGGTTTATGAACAGAATGGCTTGTGAGAGAGAGAGAGAGATTGTGTTTCTTCCTTAGAATTTATGCCTTTTGATCAAATTTGGCCAGAGCGTTTGTTCGGTGATTTCAAAACACGGCGTTTCTGTTGAGAATCTGTTCGCTGCAGCATATCACAACATGCAGCAAATGGATGGGGGGGGTGCAAACACCTTGTGGAGGTCACCTGTCAATCACAGGGAAAACATACTTTTACGTGACCCTTTAACCTCACACTTACATTCATAGGGGCAGTAGGAGAAACATTGATTTTATTATTTATTTATTAAATTTTTAGCAAAAACAAAACAAAGCATGCAGTTCAGACAATGCAATGAAATTCTTCTTTTGCCAGGGAATCGGTATCAGTATCAGTATCAATATCAGTATCGGTCCAGTACTGGTCAAAATCACCAGATTGGATATCGGACAGATGAATATGTAAAATCCGATACAATCCCAAAATTCTACACAGTACATCGCATGCTTCACTATGCGCAGGCTGTAAAAATGTAAATATATAAAACACTTAAAAAAGCATTTTAGGTGAGTCATGTTTGGGCTGTTGTGGGGCATTTGTGACACATTCGTGTTTTTGAAATGACTCAGCACCAAAATAACGGTGTTCTTAGCAACATTCCTATACTATGTCTACGTCCAATACAGTCATGGAGTATTATCGGTATGGGTAGATACTCGAGTTTGTGATATCTATATCGGTATTGGACACAAAAATGTGGTATTGTCCCATCCCTAATGAAAATTAATAAGGAATTTAACTTGAAATCCTTCCTTTGCCACCTCTTAACATGTCAAAGAGGGAGAGGCAGGCAGGAGGATTACTACATTCACTTTACTGTAGTATACTGATATCATCATCCACAGAGATTTTAGCTTTCTCACAGTCTTAACACCCATGAGAGATCCCTGACCTGGGTCGGTGACTCCGCTCATGGCCCCCTGTGCTCCCAGGCGTAAAAAGCTGGATGTTGAGTCTGTGACGACGTAGCCAGCCAAAACCAGTGGCCTTGTGGTTGTGAGGCCGGGCCTCTTCTCTCTTCACCCCCTTGTCTTTCCTCCTCTCCGTCCATTTTGTAGTTGCTCTCGTATAGCCTTGGTTTTAATTGCTCTGAAGCTGTGTGCTCACCTCAGGGACCTCAACATGATGTTTTACAGAGCTTTGGGGAGACTGGCTATTAATAAATAATGCCTCCCCCCTGTACTCGCTCGCTCTATCACATCCCTTTCTTCACTACAGTAGGTTTGCAGCGAGGTAACATTGTCTTTTGGTCACCTGCAGTAAGGTGAGGGCAAAGCGAGATGGTTTGAACAAACAATGTAATTCTAAAGGATGGCATTCGCTGTTTATCACTGATCCAGCTGTCATTTCGACAACGTTATGTGCATTGTCCATGAAATGCGCTTAGTAATTAAATCCGTCCATATCAGGTGTATTATTTCAAAGGTTATTGGCCTACGTATTGCATATCATCAAGCCCTGTATTGCATTTTTAACCTTGTGCTTCTCGTTATTAGAGTCGGTGAAAGAGAAATCGTAATCGCTTCGGTTTGATGAGAGTCAGCCGAAGTCCAAATGGAACTGACATCTGTTCATCATCCTTTTTGCTCTCTTTTTTTCTCACTTACTGTAGATTCCACACGCACAGTGCAGAGATTTAGGTTTTTGATTTTTGTCCTGCTGTAAGGAAAGACTTTTTAGGTATTTCATGTGTATTTACAGCTTTCACCGCTGTATTGACTTTATATCGGAGCTAAATGCTTAAGAAACAATGGTTTCCAGAGAAAGGCTCCACCAAAAACCCGACCATCCATGCTTTTCATTCACTTTTACCACAGGAAAAGACCTTATTTTCTATTTATTTTTTACTGTTATTTGCCTCAAGCCAGTGGGATTTCTTTTGTTTTCAGTGTCAATATATTAAAACAAGACAGACACTGGCATTAGAAAATCTCATTGTAGCTCAACCTCAGTTGTACTGTTCTGGGAACAAACTCACCGTGTTTGCAGGGTTTTGTACTCGGACGAAAAGTTCATTTATATGAAATAGCAGAAGCAGCAGATTGTGACAGGTTTGTGACGGTAATGTGAGTGAAGCGATGCAGCGGCTCAAGGTTGTTTTATACATATAAGTTAAAGCTGAAATAGAGAAAAAGGAAATAACAGTTTGATCTTAAAAGTGATTGCACAGTGTGAGAGTGATAGAAAAAAAAACACCTGCCTTTACATTGGTCCTCTTTGTTAACTCCATTATTCTCTTTGTCACGGAGATGCAGTTTTTCACAGACAAGTGACAACTCGATTTACAGGCTGCTGGCCGACACTCCTGCTATTTGTACTCTTTTTTTTTTTTAAAGGTAATGATGTTAATGAAGCTGTTTTTCAAATGTAATGCACATACGCTGTGGGAGATTCTTTAGTTTCGTAAGAACTCTTCTGCAAAGTATATGCTTTTTTTTTGTTCTCCAAAGTTGTGTTGATAACTTTTCCGGGTGCCCCTGTTGTGCCATAATAATCACCAGCGCGTGAAAAACACCCCCCGCCGCACGAGTGTGTATTTATGCTGCATGCGTGACATGACACCGGCTTTGAGGAGAAGTGCCTGGGTCCTCACAGGTGTCTACTGCTGTGTCTTTACAACTGTAACCGAATAAGAACTTGGAACTCGGAGTGGGAAGCGAGGCGACATTAAACAACAACACATGGCTAAACATGGGACTGAAAAACACGACCTCAACAAGTACGAGAATTTGTTTTAAACTTTTAAATTGTGGGAAACTTTCCCCCATCGTTATGGGGATATTGTCCCTTAATGGAGACTTATCTGTACCACAGGAGCCAACCAGCAATGTACAGTCCTGTTCCCCTGCTCTAGCTTCACTCTCCGGGCGATGTAACTAATTAGACGCTGCGATGCATCATGGTGGAAGGGAACGATATTGAAGTTTAAAAAGGAAGAGGGGGCTGTGAGATTGATCTGGTCCTAAATGATAGAGGAATTGATCACCCCTGCATGCGGTGGAAGGAGAGGAGCGATAGGATTCCCTAATGAGGAAGAATAGCCATTAGTGGCAGAGTTAACAGATATGTGGGCAATCTCTCACGCTGATTAAAAAGGCTTATGAGTGCCTTGACGCGCTTGTCCTCCACAATCAGCACGAACAAGGAGGGAGGGAGAAGAAACGGAGTGGGGACAGCGACGATGGACAGTCCTCGGCTACACGTGCAGACTCTACAGCTCAGACTGTGGGGATTTTTTAGGAGTAAACGGCGAGAAATAATAACATTAGCTCCCTGATGTGATGATCAAATTGAGGCAAAGGCATAATCAATTGATTAGAGAATCAATAAATGCAGAATAATCACAGAACAAAGAGTTTTTTAGTTTTCCTTGCTTATATTTTTTGCCATTTATATATATATATATGTGTATATATATATATATATATATGTGTAAATATATATATATATTTCCATATATATGTATATGTATATATACACACACATATATATATATATATATATATCAAGTTCAATAAGTATCAGTTTATTTTGATTATTGCTGTGAAGAAAGAAAATCTGATCTGTTTTCCTTTAGGAGGAACTGTCTCTATAAAAGGAACAAAAGCATTTTTGGCTGAGAGGGAAAGTGTGCTTAAATTGAATTGAGGGCATTTTCTGTCTTTTATTTTTTGCCCTTAAATTTTGAGATGGAGCAGAGGTTTTGAGCCGAAGTTGCTTTGACCTGCAGGAAGGCATTACATTATATCTGCTTTGAGTGGTGACGGTAACCGATGGAGACAGATCCTGGAGGTGGTGCTGAAGTGTACGGGACTTCACTTTCACATTCCCTTGATTCGCATTATGCTGAAAGGTTAACGGGGCGCTATTGATCCGCAATGCTGAATATGCTTTAAACACATTTCGTCAACTCTCTACGAAACGTTAAATAGACCGTTACATCGTCTACAGATCTGTTGTCCACAAAATGTCAAGATGCAAACCTCACTTTGAGCTGTATCTTGTCAGAATAATGCTTTCACACAGACACATAAATGAACACTCACACCACCCTTTCTTTTTCGAATGTGCCGTGGAGATGATCCGAAGCTTTCCCCGATTCTTTTAAACATACGTTCCCAGCTCTTCACACCATTAGGCTTGATGAGTATAGTGATAAAGTGACTCTCATCTTCCCGTCCCCACTCTTCTCTGTTTACTGCTGTTTAGGTTCTCCACTTTAACAGACCCTAATCATTTGCCAGTTGTGGACACGGCGTTCACCACATTGTGTTAAGAGGCGGTTTGAATTTATGTCTTTCATTGTGCCGAGCGAAAGGCCTCCACCTCCGAGCTTCCAGTGTAATAAGACTGATGTATCAGATACGACCACACATGCATACAGACAGAGGGAAATCGATGCCCTCTTGCTCGGCAGGCTGAAAACACAACACAAACAAAATGTAAAAACAAAGAGGGCTTGTTAGTTGGTGGCGGCCATGAAACAAAGCTTGGCAATGTTGTCCACTTAACAAGCCCATTAAACAGCGCTCCCGGAGAAATGGTGTGTCTTTTAGCTCAGATTGATGGCGTTCATAAGTGTTTAGAGTCACTATCTACCAATCACGAGTCAGGGTCATTTCAGGATTCGCGCATTATTTATGAGCAGAGGCTGACCGTGACACACATCGAGCATTTACTCCGCAGAAACGGGGTCCTGATCGAGTAGAGTTCTGATTCCTGTGTTAAATATTTCATTGGCTATTGGTTGGGAACTTAGAATTGTAAGAATCTAACGTTTGTCAGATTATAAACGTTAGATACTTTACAATTATTTTGTGGGATGTCGACGGTGAAAAGTTGGGGAACGAGTTCCAGACGGACAGCGACTCCAAGCCCGTGACTACTTCAGGTCCATTGAGCTGTCGCTCCAAAACTCAGTAGCCAATCAGCTGGCAGCTCCCTAAGGCCCGCCCATGGTCAGAATCGCAAACAAAAACACATGGGTGCAAATCAGGGAGCGCAAAGTACGAGTGTATTTTCAAACACTAAAATACAGTATTTTTGAATGATTAAATCGATACTTTATTCGCTTCTTAAAAAGCGCTGTTTGAAAATATTGACACAAATCTAATTCCATATCTCTTCCCACCTCTCTGTGAAACAGCAATATTTTAATATCGTTCACTGCAATATGGATGAAGAGAAAGCAAAGGAGAAAGAGTATTTAAAATAATATACAATATATATATATATATTTTTTTTAAAGCAGAGGATCAAGGCAAAGGAGTATTAAAGTGAAACATAATCCATAGCTATTGCTGCTATAATCTTTTGATTTGGGAAAAAAATTCCTTCTGCAGCTGAATCAAGAGGTCTATTTAAATGTATTTTTTTAACACAAGGTTTTAATTTTCACAGCTCTGTGGATTACCTCAAATCAAAGCTCCTTATCAGAAATGGAGAGATCTCTATCTTCACTTCCCGTTTCCTTCTCCCTCCTCGTCTTACCTCCTCTCCCCTTGCTCTCTGCGGTGTAGATTTGAGGAAGCAAAGAACTAATACTGTAGAGGCTGGTTTTCCTTTGTCTTACGCGAGGCCCTTGCCAAAAAGAATCCACTGTATTTGGATGGATTAGTAGCTTCTTATGTGTATAAACCCTCCCTGACCGAACAAAAAAAACCCCAACATCCTTTCAAACATCACCAAAGATTAAAGAGGTCAGAACTCTGATAATTGAAGTTTCTGGTTTAGCTTTCTCACTTTCTTGCGACGAGCGTTATTTTCTCGGAGGATTTTCCGTCTTTTAAAACAACAGCTTCGTCTTAACGGACAGTCCCACGGTGGTTGGCACAGAGGGACTTTTGGAGACTCGGGAGGGGGGGCGGGGTGGGTGTGGAGGCAGCTGAAAAGCAATTAACATTCACAAATAGCGCCAGGAAAGCTTTCCGCTGAGGTGATGCAGGTGCTGAATGTCACCTACTGCTTGTGCCCAATTCCTTCATTAAACCCCTCCTATAAGGGCAGACACACTTAAATACATATTTGCATACAAATGCAGTGATTAACCCTCTAAGTGCATTAGCTCTGGCTGCTTCTTGGAGCTTCGCTGCTAGTATCTCACTCAGCGACTGTATGTGTTCAGAAATGAGGCAGAATAACCAGGTTTTATCGACTTTGTTTGAAGTAACCCCCATTAGCTTCCTCTGGCTACTCTGGCTATGGAGTTCAGCGATACGTTCATTTCTTTTCTTTTGGAATAAATCCCAGTGGATTTTCATTTTTGATATTATGACAGTGTATGCTCTGTGTGATTTAAGAAATGTGTCCCATAAAGCAATAAGGCAGTGGAGCAATTGAAATGATCCCAGTCGGAAGAATTGCGCTATTGCTGTGCAAATATTAATAGAACTTTATAGGCTGTATGAAGAACAGTGCAGAGGTTCATCAGCTCCGACTGAAACAGGATGCGTTCTTGTTGAATTTAAGCAGATGTACAGTGACACACAAGGGGGAGCCACCGAATATGCCGATGGACTGATGTGTTCCTATACTACTTTAAAAGTCACAAATTAAAGTGCGTTTAAAGCCTCCTGACTTTGTCGTCCCACTGGAAAATGTGGCACTAACCACTTTGCCAAATTTGAATTATTAAAAAAACGGTCTCTAATTGCTCATTTGTTCAAAAAAAGGTTTGAAATCATGTAAATTCCACAACGTTCTCTGCACTGAAACACTGGGGGCCAGAACACACACACACACACACACTGGTTTCATCACTTCAGAGGACATTGCATTGACTTACATTCATTTCCTGTAACCTTAACCATAATTACTACAGGCCTAATCCAAATCCTGACCCTAACCTTAATTAAAATAGTAGCCCCTAAACTTATTATAAGACCACTGGTCCTGACAAGTTCAGTGTTTATGCCAGAAAAGGTCCTACAGTAAATACCTAACAAATACAAGAACAAACACACTTCAGGTTCAGGGTGACAGGTAAACATAGCTGTTTGTCAGTGTTTCATAAATGGCTTGCTATCGACCCACCTGCTTAACAAACAGGAGGAGAAGATGTTGACGATTTTGATCACAGTTTAAAGACACGTGGTACACAAACACCGAGCTTGGTTAGCGACAGTCCTCCCTCCCTCTCTCCCCCCATCGCTCCTCTGCCAGGTGTCTGTTGTTTCTGTTCTTCTGCTGTACTTCATTTCCTCATCTTTAGGACTGTTTTAATGAAGTGGCAGAGCATCGACGTAAGACCCATTTCTATTATTATAGTGTTTGAGGAGGAGTCATACTGACTTTGGCTCTGGCTATAAAATCCTGAACGGCTAAGACCGGAGAGAAACTGTTTTCAGTCGTTACTACTTTTTTCTTCACGCGCCCCCCAGCCACAATTTTTTTTCTAACATACAGTATATGACGTGTGAAGAGGAGAGTCGCTCTGCATTTGCTTTTACAGGCACATGAAAAAGGCAAACCTCATCATGACTGTGTTTCTCACATGGAGGCAGGCAAATCCCTTTGGAGTTACAACATTTAAAAATATATATATATATATCACAGACAGGCTTGTAATTACTTCTTTCTTCTACACCTTCACACATGTGGATGGAAGTCTCAGCTCTGCCTCAGTGTCACATGATTTTGTAAATCATATTCCCAGACATGTTACTGTTGCATAAAGATTGTGAACAAGTATTAAATGAGACATGTGGAGAATATTTTTCCTGTCCTCATGCCTCCATCCTTGCCTGGCTACCTCTTCCACGCTTCACCCTATATCTCATCCTCCCTCCTCTGTCCATTGGCAGTGCACACAGCCATGAGCAGAGCTAATTAAATGCTTCTAAGTGAATCGCCTCAGCTTGCCTGCCATTCCAGTCTCAGCTAAAGGTCATTCTACTCACAGGCACGCGTGACAGACATTTCTCCTGGCTTCCTCTCCTTCCTGATTTTCCTTTTATAGAAATTTAGCAGATTGTTAATTATCAGATTACAAGTTTGCCTTTTTTTTAAAGGCCAGCAGACTGCCCCGAGTCCAAGAGAGGGGGGTGGGCAGAGGGAGAGAGTGAAAGAAGGCTATAAGCAACGCAGAGTGCTGTGAGGGTTCAGCTTTTCTCCTCTTTGCTTGAGTTGAGTCAGGGCTATGATTCGTGATCAGACAGAAAGAATTTGAGATAAGCAGAGGAGAGAGGCTCTGAGTCTGACAGTAACCCCTGTGCTCTCTGTCTGCTCCCATCAAAACCTCGCGGGCTCCGTCTCCACCTCTCTTTAGCTCTGTCTAAATTCAAATAGAGTCTGTTAAAAGGAAGCAAAGCCGAGGGAGAAAAAGCAGGCCTGACCTGTCAAAATGACCATACTCTTGACCATAAGCGAAATTACTCCTCATAGCTCCTCATACTTGTGCTCTTATTTCTTAATTCTTTCTCAAAAAATTTTTTGCGCGCGAAATACAACATGCATAACCAAGGTTTGTTGTTGCAATGCTCTAGAACGAGTGTGCTTTATGTTCACATTTAGGAGGGGAGATCACAGAACGTATAAATAAAAAATGGATGTAGTCTTCTTGTTTTCCTCATATCAAGCATAGATACTAGTGGGTGAATCCATTTTCCACTCAATTTATAACATTTCTGTGGTCTCAATCGACCTTGTCCTCCAACTAAAACCTAACTATGTGTCATTTTGGCCTCTAATACAACCCACAGGTATGTTTTTAAGCGCAGTATTTTTCAACTCAATTATGCACAATGGTTAGTTCTTGAAAAAGACAGGGCTAGGCAGTGAGTCAGAGACAATGACAATTCTTTAACCACTCAGCGAACTGCCGGTGGAAATCTCATCGAAGCTATTTAAAGGAATACTTCACCAATTTGCATTTCGCTTTGTATTACTAGAATAGAGGTAGAATTTTTGAAACAATGTGCTATGAGTCGTATTTCCTGCATATGACCCTTAGTTACATCTGTCTCTCGTCTCAGTCTTTAGTTCCAGGTCAGGTCTCTTTTCCCATTAATCGCAATGTTTTGGTTAGACGCACTAGTGATCACTAGCGGACACTCGTAAGTATAAAGGCAGGAAGCTGGCAGGAGACTCAACTGCACTTGGGTGGCAGACATATTGCTTTTATTTTTACCAGAGCAGAAGAGTTTGTTTGCTTTATTGGACTAAATAAACCATAGAGACCTCAATAACCCCGACATTGACATTCAGTGTCCACTTGTCCTTTTTGCACAACACAAGAAAGAACCTCAACCTTGTTAAAAAAAAGTAACTTACTATTTTCCTTTAACTTAAGTACATTTTTAGACCAGTACTTTTATTTGTACTTCAGTTAAAACCTTTATCAATATAGTGGTACCTTTATTTGAGTAAAATATTTCAGTACTCTTTCCACCTCTGTGATTCTAGTAAGAACAACTGAGGGTCAATTCTTTGTTATTCTACCCTGACTCATAAAAGTATTCAAGCCATATCTGTGCAGAAGAGATTTTATTCTTTGGTAAGATGCAGCATGTACAGCAAAAGCTTTTCCACACAGAAATCCATTGGAGTAGAAACCCCCCCCATGATTGCTAGCGTCCTTTTCAGATGCTGATGAGCCAGAAGGCACCTTTAACCTCCGTTTACAAGAAAAGCAACGCTATCTACCAAAGAGCTCATGTTTAACAGTGTTTCTTTAGCCTGATCCCTCAGCACCCCTGGGCACACTGTTTTCCATGGCCATCAATCTATAAATTGATATGGTGTGTTAATGAGCCAATAATTGAGTCGTGAATCAGCAGTGGAAATGGGCAATGGCAAGTCATTGATGAAAGATCTGCAATGTGCAGCCCTCAGCTGAAAACAAAAGAAACAGTGAACATTGCACCAGAGGGTTTGATTGAGTTATTTAGGATTTTGATTCAAGCCACTCGGAAGCAAGAAAATCTAATTTTGATTCTCATAATTAAAATGTGAAGCTTTTATTTCGCTCAAAAAAAGAAGGCATTCGTCAGGATGTTTGCCTTCAGGCAATGTGGTGCATTCAAAAGCAGCTTAGACTTTATAGAAATTGTTGTTGTTTTTAACATTTCACTCGTAGCCTGTAAAGTGTTTGTGATTTTATTTCCTAAAAGTTGCGTGGAAGCTGCTTTTACCCCACAGATGATGAAGCAACTAAAATGTTCCACTGATGAAAGTGCATCGGTGCTAATAATCCATTAATGATTACAATCTTCACTTATGATGTACATTTAACTTGAGAGTGGTTTGTGAAACTATCTCTTCCACTACTGCTGCATGTCTTCATCACGTTGAAAAATAAACTTTAATTTTGCCGTGATGACTTGTTGTGATTAAAGTGCAACACAACACTCTTTCACCACCGGGTTATCTTCACCGCTGCTGACATCCTCCCCTTCCTCTTTTAGCCTCACCTATTTCCCATCCTGTGACCTTCACCCCGCCTTGGTGATTTGTAACTAATGTGCATAAGTTGTTATTTGTGTCCCTGCCTGAGGCAACCAATGCTCTCCATCCAAACAGCCCACTGCCTCGCCAACTAAGTAAATAAATGGGACAAGAAGAACAAATGAATAAGGAGATGGATGTTCCCTTCTTGAAGACACAGAGGCCTAATTTGAGCTAATAAAGGACCACATCAAGCGTGACCCCTTGCCGAGAAAGGAGGGTCGATGGAGTGGCTGAGAAGCCCATGCAATCTCATGTCAATTGCTCACAGGCCAAAAAGATCTCATCAGCCTCTTTTCTCCGTAGAAAGAATGTGATGGGAGAGGGAATGAGGAGAAGACAGAGTGTGCGGGGAGGAGGAGGAGGAAGGTAAGTGATAGCGGATGATTTAAAAACAGAGTAGGTCTTTATCATTGTTTGCCCTTTCAGGTCGTCGTCCCATCTGCTGGGTGATAATCTGAAAAGGAGCCATTTAAGAATGAGCTGTTGTTTGTAATTTCTTTAATTGGTATCTGTGGAAGGGCGGGGTCTCTTTCCCTCCTGCCTGATGTCTTCCACTCTCTGGAGTTTGCCCCTCATCTGAGGGACGGGTGGGGAGGGGGGTTATGGGTACTCACCAGAGCACTCCCAGCCCCAGCTGTGATCTGATTTGTGGCAGAGGGCAGCCAATTACAACCATTGCGTCACTTTGTGCAAGGCAGTGACTGCCTGAAGGGGCAGGAGGGAGAGTGGGAGTGAGAAGGACAGAGGGGAGAATGAACTGAGCAAGCGATGGGAGAATGAAGAAGGCAAAGGAGGAGGAGATGACAAAGAGTTCCGAGGCAGAAGGGAAGTGGTGCGGGAGGAGGGAGGAGGGCATGACACAGCAAAGGAGAAAGGGCAGAAATGAGGGAAAGAGAGAAATGAAATGTGAGTTTGTGTAAACAATAATTCAGTTTAATTCAAATTTGGGGCCAACTGTTGTCTTGTTTTGACAATAATTTGGAATAATTGGTAAAAAAAAAACGTGCGTCTATAAAAAATCTCAGCTTTGAATAATCTGAGCTAAAAACGAAAAAAATCACTATTTCAATTTTGACTTGATTATATTTTAGGAAAACTTTCCATATCGACCACAACTAAAAGGTAACGTTCCCAGAACATTCTGGAAACCAGAAATTGATAGCTAGGCAAATCCTTTTTTCATGGCTGTTTCCACATTTATTTATTGTGTAGTAACACATTTTTTTCTTTAATTGAAGCTTTATCTTGTATCAGGCACACTACAATACAATGGTGTCTGTGTTTGTGCTGTGTCAAGATACTCTTCCCTGCGTCACCTTGTGACTGTCATTTACTTGTTTTTCATCGTGTTATAGATTACGTGTCGAGCTGTAACAGCCATGAGTCAGATGAACCCCAAAAGAAGAAGAAAAAGAGAGAGAAGTCAAGAACTCTCCCGTGAGAGGAGCAAATGAGAAAAGGAAGGAGTGAACAAGAAGAGAGAGTGTAATGCGAAAGGCAGTGGTGTCAGGAAGCCACAGGTGGCAGATAAATAAATAAGTAGAGAGCTCTCCACTGCATGCTGAGATCTCACTGTGTTGAATTCACCCTCGCTGGTGTCCAATACAACACTCACGGGTTTAGCCTAAAATACACCTGCAAACATTTGAAAGCACATTAGCCTCTTATTAATTGTGACCCCACTGAAAACAGTTCATTTCCCTTCCACACTCGCTTCATTTGCGATCATAATAAGCTCAGCAGTATTGCTAATAAAGTAAATGGGCACTTCTTTTAAGACATCGAGAGAGAGACTGGCTGCACTATATGAGTTTTGTATATAATGCTCCACATACACACACATTATGAATGAATGAATGAATGAATATCTTTATTTCGGTTACATTCACATAAAAAGTAAACATAAAGTGAGATCATTTAACACAATTATGCCATATAGGTCTTCTTATGTGTTGTTGAGTCAAAGTTATGATTCATTTTATGTCACATTTTTAGTAGTGAAATAAAGTAGCAATAATTGTGCAGAAATCACAAAATAAAAGAAAAATATGAAGCCATGTGAACTTTGAACTGTGACAAATTTCACAAATTCTATCTGATTTTAAACATTTTGCCTATAGATTGTGCTGAAAAACAGGATATAGGACAATCACTTGCACGTTCTTATACCCTCTGTATATAGTAATGGAAAAAAAAGCAGCCAAAATGCTCTGTGTTCTAAGAGTTAATTAATACTGACATCATATTCATAACAGCGGCACCACACCCACTTTGAGGGCAGAATGCAAAATCAGCAATGTTACGGCACTTCCTGCACATCACACACACAACATCACGTATGTGTGGTAGTCTGTTTTGTGTGTGTGTGTGTGTAGACAGTTTGACAGTGCTTGCAGAAGTCAGTGAAAAAGAATCATGCAGGCAGGGAGCAGCTGTATTGGGACTTCCCATTGGTGCCTCTCTTTCTCTCTCTCTCTCTCTCTGTCTCTTTTCTTCTCTTTCTCTCCCCCCCAAAAGGCTGTAAGTAGACAGAGGAGACCTCCTTTCTCACACTTGCACACATTTTCTTCCTCCATGGCAGAGCCTGCACTATACGCCCACCGACAGGCCAGAGATGAGTGTCAAAAGAAATAGCGCTGCAAAGTGAAATATTAAAAGTGAAAACTACATGGTAATTCTGTCTCCACAGTTACTGTTGTGTGCCTCTGTATGTGTGTGATTGTGTATGCTTTGTGGGTAACTGCAGCGCCACTTGATTAGCTGTCTGTCTGATTGCCAACCACAGATCAACCTTGAACAACCTCTCCGTCCATTTGATAAGGTCCACTTACCTCCAAGAGCCCTTATCTCATTCGCTCATTCACCGCAATGAAAGGAGTGAGCACCGCTTTTGAGCAAGAGCTCGGGAAGTCTGAAAGTCGTCATTGAAACAGTGCATTACAAATGGTGGAAAGAACAATACGAAATATGTATTTGTGCAAAAATATTTAACACATTGACTATATATATATATATATATATATATATATATATATATATATAAAATAAATTTTTTCTTCCCCTTATGATAGTACAAAACACACAAAATATGACTTAGACTTGAGATATATTCAATTTACCAAGTTTACTGTAACATATTCTTTATACTGGGGAAATATCTTTGAGAGTATTTGATGAAATGGTTATTTATGATGAGGATCTATTGGCAACAGGGTCAAAATATGTTTTTGTAAATATAATATACAATATGTAAAAACATTCCCATGCATTTTAAAAATGTGGGCGACAGAAAATGGAGATCTGAAGACAAGCGCCTTTGTCTCCTTCTCATACGGATGTGGATGAGTGTATCCATGAACACAATGTGTCCACACTGGGTGTCTTGCAACCAACGAGAGCCTCGAGTCTGGGGAGGAGGGCAACACTGTCAGTATTTTGAATTTGGATTGCAGCACCCATTTTGTGTGGTAATAGCTGCAGTTTGACATATTTCACAAATAGCACAAACAGTTACATCAGGGGGGAGCAACATTTTCTTCCCGAGACATTAATGAAGCAAGCAAAGGGCCACAAAAACAGGATTTAAAGAAATAATAATCATTAAAACCACATTTATATGTGTAACATGGTTTTCATTTTAAAAAGAAAAATGCTAATGCTAGAAATAATAATGAAATTTAATAATAAAATAATTAAAATTAGTTTGTTTAACGTGAGGGGAAACATTCCCTGTGTACAAATAAAATTCAGTGAAAGTAAAAAAATCGCCATTGCTGTCGACAGTCAGTGACGTCACAGCTGATGTCATGTGGCAATGAAGCAGCAGCGACTAATGGAGCCTTCGGGAGAAATAACAGTACTATTACTGTGGTTTCAAAGGTGGATGACGCTCTCAGCGACAGGTACAGCGAACTGTGTCTTTGTTTCTGTCGTTTTGGTGAAGTTTGTGTTTCGTGTTTGCTTCCACTTATCAAAGGAGGCTGCGCTCATACGGGGCAGGTATGCTAAACTGCCAGGTGAGCACAATCAGGTGTAAACTGGCGTCATGTAGTCGCTATTTTCACCCGTTATATACGAAATGTCGTCACCATGCAATAGAAAGTGGGTTTAAACTTGGCTAAATAGCAGCTGGTCGCTAATTAACTCGGGCTAAGTTAACTTGTTGGTGCCAACTATTTACTGGAGTTTGTCCTTACAGGCACGAGACAGTGCAATCTCATTTTAACTGAATTGTGTGTATGTAGTGTTTATCTGTGCAGTAAGCATTTAATATGTCTTCTTCCCTTTGCATATAGCAGATAATAGTGTACATACATGATTTCTGTTGGTTCTCGATGTAATTATAGCAGTAGAAATGGCGATTTCTATTGGTTCTTGATGTAATTATAGTAATGAATAAGAACAATATCTGGGTCATTTGGCAATTATGCCTTAGTCTGTATAATATATGTAATGCAATGTCACGTGTGATTGCTTTGTGTCATGTACAGTACATCACTTTCTTGATTTTATTTATGTGAGGTTTTTGAACAGTTTATCGATTGTCTTTGAATGTGGCTTTCAAATAGTGCACTAGTTTTCAGTGTAACTGTAGATGTTTAAGCAGTGTATATATACATATATAGATGTGTGTATATATATATATATATGTGTATCTATGTACAGTGTATCTGTGTGTGTGTATAAATATATATATATATGTATGTATGTATATACACACAGTTATCTGAATTTTTTTGCATCAGTATTTGTTTATTTATTTGTATTTTTCCACATATTGTGGCATTCTTACAGAAGAATGGTGTGTTCGAAACAAATGTTATCACCATCAAATAGCTCTTTGCTGGAACTAGAATTCAAACGTGTCAACAGAAATGGCCAAGATGAAAAGTAAAGCTGCGTGAGGCCGCTAAAGACTGTTAATTCCTAAACAGCGGGGTGATCGAGCACAGCGTAACATGTGTTACTGTTGTTCACAGTGCAAGAACAATAATAATCTTCTCTGTATTAGATGTGGTTAGTTCCTCGCATTTTCTTTTGTTAATTGGACTGTATTTATCGTAGATTTGATGCAACTACAGGTGCAAAGTGATAGGTCAGTCTTTCTTTATGTTTGAATAATGTGTTGCTGTAGCTGTAAATGATGTTGATCTTTAGTATTTTTAAAACCTTGCATTGTGATACATGTATACAAATATACTCTTGTACCACTATTATTTTATCACACGACACATGACAATCGTAAGCGGTTAATTTATTGAATAACTTGTGAAATATGACCCCAAAAAAGGAGTAGACACGAAGGAGACATTTAGTTACTTAGTTACTTAATTTACTGACTTAAATACATGATATTTCTGAAAAAGTGTCACATTTATATTGTGGCATTATGATTGTTTGTGGACAAAACAAGACATTTGGTCATAATTTTAAGGTTTGAGAAACACTGATCAATATAAATATTTTTTTTAATATTTTCTAGACAATCAATAACCAATTGATCAATTGGATAAGTAGTTGTGTCTGTTGCGGCCCTACAACTGTTCCTGTCTGTCTGACATGTCTGGTGCGGATATTATAATATTATAGTCATTTGAAACAATAAGACCCAATTTGTATGAATTTGTTCTAAGTTGTTAAGCTGATTAAGCCCAAGGTCCTGTTCAACCCACAGTCAGAAGAGCAACATGAAAAGTGGTTTTGATATTCAGATGGGTTACGCCATTATGTTTTAATAATAATGTGAAAACCTTGCTTATCAAATCCCAGCTGGCCTGGTGAAATCATATCTGTAGCATTGTGTTGTAGATCGACTCTCCAGGGAATCCCGAGTGTGGTGGTGTATTTGATCTTACAGCAAGTGAACTGAGTGTGTGTTTGTGTGTGTGTGTGTAGAGCAGGATTCACGTGTGGACAGCTCAGCTACTGAATTTTAATGTTCGGCTGGAATGATACCTGTTGCACATACAGTGATTTTTGTAAAGTGAATCTCTGCTCTCTCCTGCAAGAACCATCTCTGCTAGTCTGTCAAGCCGTACAAGTGGTTATTGAACAAAAGATTGGAAGTGAAAAAGAAGGGTTTGGCTGGAGAAGCTGGTGGGGAAAGAAGAGGCGGAGGGCATAAGGGGTTAGAGGCAAAAGTGTAAAAAAAAGTCTCGGGGTAGAGGATGAATGAGGGAAGAACCAGAGGGTGACAGAGAAGGCAGACGAGTTAGAGACAGAAACTGTAGAGCTAATAGGAAGCGCATGGAGAGATGGGTTTGACTGAATAAATGAGAAATGTGGAGCTGACAGAGACGGCAGTGCAGAAGAGAGCGACTGCTCTGGGTGGTAAAAGATGTGGTGGAAGGAGAGAAAGAGGATGGCTCAGCTCTGCTGCTTGCTATTCCAGGTGTCATCTTTTCCAGTCACTGCTGATTAGTGCCTGAACATATCTCCTGGGGAGAAAATTAAATATTGATCTATTTTTCTCTCTCCGTTCTAAGCCCCATCCATTTTTCTTTCTTTCTTTTTTTCCCCCCTCTAACTCTACTTCTTTTTATATTGAAAAGACTAACTGATGGAATTTTAAATGTGACTGGTCAGGGGAAAGCTGCATGTTCACATGTGATGAAAATCACAGTCCCCTTAAGTCCATTCATGCTGTGGTGCGCGCTTTGTTCAGGACAATGAAAGCTGCTGCACATGGCATGTTTGCAGAAGCGTGGCCACACATTTTTTTTTTTTTAAAGTCATTTTGGAGTGTACATGTTTTACATGTACCAGTGTGAAGTTGGAAACAGGTCTTACAACAAAGGCGACAGATGTTGGACATGTTTGATCCATTAGCTCAAGTGAAGTGACAAAGGTTGTGGTCCATTTTTATAATTCCTGGATTTGATTAACCCTCGTATGACCATCAGGATAATGAGGCTGTCTGTATTTATATTGATTTTATGCCTGTGTTATTGTCAAAAATGTTCTTTGAGTGAGTGCTTCTGCTCTTTTTTTTCCAAGATAACATATTATATTCATCCGTACGTCTTCTACCGCTTTATCCTCCACATGAGCGTTGCACGGGCTGCTGTGTCAATGTCAGCTGACATTGAGCGAAAGGCAGGGTCACACCCTGGACAGATTGCCAGTCCATAGTTTTTGAACATAGTTCTAAATAGCACAAATGGTCTAGGAGTTACAGTAATGAGAAGTATGCATGCCAAATCCTGTCGGTGACAGAAGGGTTAACGGGGAACAGTGCACAACTTCCCACAATGAATTTACATCTGTAGTCCGTGGGAATCAAACATCTGTTATCTCTGTGATTTTGAAGTGAGACCAGCACCTTTTATCCAAAATTTTATTTTAAACTAACATTCCAATCTACCTGTTATTATCTTATTCCAATTTGAAGGCCTTTTGCTCTGTTTGACACTCCACCAGCTCTCGCCGTTAGTGCCTGGTCAGATAGTGTACACTGCGTTAAAAAGAGGAATTTTCTGCATTAATGCTATTGCCTAGTGCAGAAACTTCTCTGCTGACTTCAGGCTTTCCCTTAATTGTCAATTAGTTTGGGTGCAAAATCCCAACACAAAGATGGTAAAATACTCTGTAGACTGAAGTAACCTGCAAAGTTATTTGACCCACTGTTGATATTTAAAAATATTAGTGCAGATTTAGTGCAGTTCTGTGTACGTGCAGACTGTTGAATTATGTAACTTGAATCTATGTACTTGAATCCCTCAGCTGGTGCCCACATTTCTGTACATTCATTGCTTTAACTATTCACAGCCGGAGTGTTTTGTGAATAAGAGAATTTGTCAATTTGACGAGGAGCGGGCAACCATGACGCTGACCAGATACAGTACACGGCAGTCAGACCGCTCCACTGCTATTGATTACATCTGAGTGTACACAAAGAAAGAACATAGGGACACCACATGAACACGAGGTAGACAAGAGGAAATTATAGAATTATTCATATCCTTTACACCCGCCGCAGCCTCATATCCTCTCAGGTAGCGTCTTAAACCCGACCACTCCACCTGAGTCCTCTGGGTGGTATAAAATGAACAGTCATACCCCTTGTCCCTCCACTCTTCTCCGCGTGTCTTATTCTCCTGATCGGTGCAGTGGCTTTCAGGGTGACGGCCTCAGCTGTGAGGGACCAGAGTGGTTGTGACAGGCCAGCATAGCAGCCGTTCACCGCTGTCTGGGAGAATTAGCTCCTCTTCTTCAGGATGAGTGGGGATGCCTCCTGGCCCCGGTGTACCTGCGCTTCTATAGGGTGTTTTCCACATCAGGCCAGACTGTGGGCTTTTTACAGTGCACTATGATGAGTAATGGAAATTATGCACTGGTGATGACTCCAGTCGTTTCAAGATTGTTTATTAAAAAAAAAACAATGCGATGTGATTAATCACACTTTCACATTAAGAGAATGATTTTATTTTTCTTTGCCAGCCCTGTGAGAGTGGAACGAATGAGGTGTCAGAATTTACCTGGAGGTACTTCTTCTATTTCTTTTAACTGGAATAAACTACCATGGTAATGTGAGGCATTATTCTAATCACTGTACACAAATAAGGCACTTTCCACGAAGACTAGCAGCCTCCACTCTGCCACCACACTGCATTTTACTGTACATTTAGTCTGTTTAATGGCACAAAACAGCAGAGTAAGTACACACATTATACAGGCAAGTGATCTCACTGCTGCCTACTTGTGTGTTCACTCCGAATACCTTCAGGGTGAATAGACTGCTTTCTTTCTGATAAAAACTCAATTAGTGTGTCACATTCATGGCTGTGTGTTTACTGTAAGAGGCTTATTTTATTTACACAAAACAATACAGTATTGGGCATTGAATCGCGTCTCATTTGCTGATCTAATTTTGTACATGCAAGCTATGGTTGTGTTCGTGCACAAGGTTGCTTGTGTGTTCGCTTCTTATCCAACAGCGATATGAAGCAACATGGCTCATGTTTTCTGTAGGCCTAATGTATAAAACAGCACCTCTGATAGTTATGAGTTAGAAGCTGAAGATTAGGTTATCCATGTGAAAACAAACCACAGAATGCTAAGCAAAGCTCTGCATGTTTTCACAGTAATTTCACCTTTGATATTTTCCTAAGAAAATGTGTGATAACACTATTCTTAAAACCTCCATTTGTGCTTGTTTTGTCTGTCAGGTTTTATCTCGGTTTCTGGCTTCTTTCTCAGAAACATCTTGGAATGGATTATGGTATAGCTTATATGTTGTCAAACCAGGGATCGTGGACTGTTCTGTAGGAGTAGCTGGTTGTACAAATACTATATGACTGTTCCAACCCCAGTGTTCCATGTAGCTTTGAAAGGATTTATCTAGACTAATTCATAATTTATGTGATAAGAAACTACATTGTGCATAATTAGAGATCCATCCTTAGGTTTCACCTATTGCTCTCCGATGATGTCTATTCCTTGGTGGGAGTTTTAGATGCATTTAAGTGAAGCTGTGAGAGTTAATGATCATTGCCACATTATCAGTGTCTCTATTTCATCTGAATGTGCAGATGAAGCAGGGTTTTGCTGTTGATGTCTGTAGCACCGCCAAGCTCAGATCCGATTCAATTGTAATTATGGTTTTAACAAGGCTTTTGAGACTGTGTGCACAGTAAATGAGAGTGTTTGCACCTTAACTTGCTGATTCACCTTCAGTACATAAACAAATCAGCATTGTGTGTAATTTCATCGTAATCTTAATCTACCAAAAAATTGGACAGTTGGTTTGTGTTTTAGAAGCAGTGTAAGTACTGCATGCTTTTATCTCCCGTTTGCCCCTCAGAGCTATTAAGACTTATTGTCCCTGACATGGTAACTGTAAAGCCGGCACTTATACAAACCAATTCCCACGTCACCCAAATCAACGTATCTTTTCAACAGTAGTAAGCGATAACTATGAATAAATACCTGACCTTTTGGTTTTATGGACAAATATTGAAGAAAAAAAATCATTGTGTCTATCAGGTTTATTTAAAAAAAAAAAGAAAAAAGAAAAAAACAACTAACAAAAAAAACCTTAAAGTGTGTGTGTGTGTGTGTGTACAGTTTCTGTATGGGCACCTTTTATCCACAAGTTCAATTTAAACTTTCACGCTCCATGAATGGCCATCAAGTGGACTTTGTAAACTTGAGATTTGAGGTAAAGAAGGCATTAAAAAGACGAGCCCAGAACAGATGGGATGCTTTGCTCGACTGATAAAGCCCAAGGCCTAAGAGCAGACTCCATCATGATGCCCAGTCCACCGTAGATTCCACAAAAGAAATAGCAAGTATAACTTGACTGGCTGACATCCAAACATCCAATTATTCAGTGTCAGGGAAAAGCCTCCCCACTTCTCAGCCCGATTTTATTTGAAAAATTTGAACAGGCCAAACAGGAAATGTGCTTTCATTTCCAGAGGCAGTCGGCACCAAGAGTGAACGCCATTTTAATGAGCTTTCCCAATGAGGTGCCACCTGCTTTATCCAGATAATTGGATGATTGGCCACCCTTAAACAATCCCTGCTTAGCAAGCAATCTTCTTTCTGTAGTTTGTTTTTTCTTGCTCTCCTGCCTTTTTCTTGCTTCCCTTGCAGCCGGCAGACAAACTATCCACCTTTTATGTACAGAAATGAGTCTCGTCTGCTACTGTAAACCTATCCCGCACCATGCAAACTTAGTTGAAGAAGTTAATTTTTCTTTTTACTTTATCAAACATATTGAAAAGGCTTTGCATAATATATTTTGGTTTCCATATTCTTATGTGCTAGTGTATATGCTGTTGGCTACATAACTGACTTAATTGCGTAACGTCTTTGCTCTCAATTAGACCACATTTAGCTCACTGATGGCTTTAACAATAACCTGACAATTTTCTGTGTCATTATAAATCCATTTGCTGGCGAACAGACATTGGACTCCCTGCCGAGACGAGGCACATGATTAAATCCATTTCATACTTCACTATGGAACACCACAGACTATAATGAACATGGGAGTTTCACCATTTCTCACCGCTGTATTACATACCATACATCAGAAGGAGCTGACTGATTCTTAGCAAATTGTATGGCTGTAATCAGTTGTGGGATCTTCATCAAAGTATATTTTTGGGGATTTCTGAAGAAAAACAGATGACCTGAGAGTTTGATAAATAGTCTATCAGTGCATCGTCGAGGTTTTTCAATATGGACATGGTGGATTGATAGTAATTGATGTAATTTGACGTTGTGTTAACTTTGCAATATTTGTTCATTATTTTACTAAAAACCCAACGAACCCAACTATCAGTGGATATAGGTTGGCCCACATTAGCCGATGTACTGCAGGTTACTGCTTTCTCACCAATGTCCTACAGCGTCAGAGGTTTATATGCCTGTTTGAAAAAGAAAAAAGTAATAACCTTATTGTACTTGAGCAACTCCAAAGAGTGTAATAAACAGGAAAAACAGACAGAAACCACCACGTCTTTCTGACTGTGGACCTGACCTTTCCATAGTAGCTGCCCCTCTATTTGGCCGCCCACAGGCCTATGCAGGCAGATAATAGGCATCCCCAGGAGTCACTATCACATCTATGCATCTGTATATCCAGGCACTGGCACAAGCATGGACACACATGGAGGACTCAAATGTCAGAAATATTTGCTGATAAAAGGGCACTGACAGGCATAGTATCTGCCTGGTTGTAGAAGAAAAAAAAACAAGAAGCAAGGACATGATGGACAGAGGAGAGGAAGTTCAGGGTGAAGAGACAAATTAGAGCTCAGTTGTTGGTTGGAGAAAGGAAGGAAGTGGAACTCGAATTGGGATCTGGGGAATCCAGAAATTGAAAAGAAAATTGAAGAGTAACACATTTTTCCATGTAAAATAATTCTTCTTACAACAGTAGAGTAAATCAGTGTTCTTCAGCACACAGCCCCACCCCCATAGAGTTCCTGGTAATGAGAAAAGTTCCTCCGGGGGAAAAAGGGGCTAAACACAATATGGGAAACATCTCACAAATCTGATAATCAGTTCTTCATACTATCAGTTTGGAGATTTGCGAAGACTATCAGAAAGCTAATATTACCCGGCACTAATATTATGCTTCTTGTGTTTAAACTACACTGAAAGCATAGATTGAGAACCAACCATGAACTATTCTTGCAACCTGCTTTCAACTCCCAATTCATTTGAGCATTTTCTTTTTTTTGAGTCCAATCACACTGCCTGGAGATGTAGTTTTACTCCAACAGCAGCAGAGTGGCACTGGAAAAGAGAATCCTTGCTGCTCATGCAGTATAATCACAAGTTATTTTTGTAATGCCTTCATACTAGTTTCCTCCGGTTTTAATGGAATGCATGGAAACCATATAAGTGGGCACCAATAGTAGTAATAAAAATTTAAATATTAATATTAACCATGCATTACATGACAACTTGAAAAAGCTCAAAAGCTCCCCTCAAATGGAGCTTTACAATGACTTTTAGCTCATTGTCCTGATTTGCCGGTCCACTACTTTGCTGCTTCAATTCCCTCTCACTGCTCAGCAGGCAGCAGTTTTCAGCAAAAAAAAGAAAGAAAGAAAAAAAGACACACTGTACTTTACCTTCCTAGCAACAAAAGGCAGCCAGACAAAGTTAGCCACGAGCAACTTAAAATGTTTCTCTCAGGAGTTGGAGAGTTGGAACAGGATGATCATTCACCCTGAGGTCAGAAACATAAATTCAAATAAAAAAGGGTGATGGAATAGAGGCTTCTGGCACAACTTCACCTACATCCAAGGTGCATGGAGAAGAGAAGAGAGGATTGACTCTAGCAAAGTTTGTTGTTTATGGTATAGAACAACTTTATGGTTGTAGCGACATGTTTTAGCATGTGACCTCTCTCAGGATTTTGAGTAGTACGTCAGTAAAGTGATGATGAAATGTGTTTGTCCATTCTTCAGAGCATGAGCAGTGTTATTGAATCAACACACCGCATTTAAATAAAACACACTGTTTAAGATGATATCATGACGAGAGAGAGAGAGAGAGAGAGAGGTGAATCGAGAATCAGAGATATTGCAACTAACTTCTTGAAGAGGTGAGTGTCAACTTGGTGCCCCTAGTGGTGCTAGGTGGTATTATTTCCTTGGTCACTGTCAAAAGGAGCTGTGCATTGCAAATGTCAGCTGTTTTTTTTTATCAGATTTCAACAGTTACATCTCGGGCACACAAATTTATGACTTGATGGCCTGGTAACAAATCAATTGCAATACCCGCAGGGGCCAATAAAACCAGCCAAATGCTTCAGAACGCTTTGTCTGCTTCAAAATTAAAGTTGTCATGGGCTAAAGCAACCGGAGATGCATTTTTAAAAACCTGCCAAAAAGAAAAAGATAGTTCCTTTTATTCAGTGGGCTCATACTAATTGACAGTTAAATTTTGTCAGATTTTAGCTCACGCCCCATTCTTGACCTGTTTGGGTTATTCTTGTAGATAAAACCCCATCATCACCACAACAGGAGCTATATTTAAAATACCTGTGGCAGGTTTAATGGACCCACAGTTTGTTCAGGTTTTTCCGCGCCTTTCGTACTTTGTCAGCACCTGGTGACCCTCATGTGGAGGATAAACGGGCAGACGATGGATGGATGGTGTGTGTAGTGACAGAACATTTGTTATTGTACATCGTTTTGTGTGTCATCATCAGGTATTTGTTGGTGCTGTTGGATGTGTATGAAATGGGGTTTAACTGAGTAATTTAGTGCTTAATCCCATCAAAGACTGCTTCATGCTGTCCACTTCTCCATTAATCTGTCCCTGATTACACAGGCGCAGCAACACACACACACTTACATATAGCATTCTTAGTGAGCACACTCAGACATAATGTATTCCTTGCCCCTTACCCATCACCCTTACCATACCCATCACAACTCAATGCCCAACCCTTAACCTAACCTTGGCCATATCTCTAAATTTAAGTTCCTCAGAATAATAAGTTTGGCCTCATTAGGACCAGGTTTTGGTTCTGAAAAGGTCAGTGTTTGTCAGAAAAAGGTCCTAAAGAGCTAATAAAGTACACACACACACACACACACATACACACACACACACAGAGTTTAGGAATACATGCGCATACTGCCTTGTTCGACCTTAAAAACAATTCATCTTCAAGTTATTGATGATGTTTTGTGCCTATGGTAATTTAATTCTTATATAGGCTTTTGTGGCCTGAAACAATGCTTGTGTTCTGTAACAACACCAATATATTATAGGCTAGGGGTTAGTCACGGAGAGGTCCAGATAAGAGAAACTTTACTCAAGCAAAGGTTTACAACATCATAATGTCTTATTGTTATGTTTAAGTTTGCACATCAGCATCTAATAAACTAATGTACAATATACATTTCACGTTAAGGGACACTTAATGAAGATCATAGAAATTACATTTTCCATATTAATATGCAAATGTGTGCATGAAAGCACCCTAAAACCTCTTTATGTTCAACTATCCTGTTAGTAGCTTGATGACACTATAAATATATATATATGTGTGTATATATATGTGTGTGTATATGTATGTATATATATATGTGTGTGTGTATATATATATATTTATATATATTTATATATATGTGTATGTATATATATATGTATGTATATATATGTGTATGTATGTGTGTGTATATATATATATATATATGCATATATATGTGTGTGTATATATATATATGCATATGCTCTGTCCACACATGTTCACCATACATTCAACCTTGAGATAAATATCTTTACCCATTCTTTATATCATTCCAGTCACTTATGTGTTATGACTGTGTCACACTGGCATTGCAGTGACAAAATGCCTTCCGACCTGTATTTGGTTTCAGGTTGTCCATGGCGACATAAAACCATTTGTCTGCCATTGTATGATATACTGTATACATGGTGTGTGAAACACACTTAACCTGTGGGTCAGTGCAGTGAATCTCCGCTCTTGACACATCTTTGATCAAGTTACTAAATGACTCCAACAGGATAGTTGTCACACATAAATTCTAAATAGTCCAGGTAAGCCAAAGAGCAGGAGGAGGAGGTGGAGGAGGAGAAGAAGAAGCAGAAGCAGGAACGTGTGGTGTTTTTCTTTCTGGGGCCAACATGGCCAAAAGAGGCTAGTGCTGAAACTGGTAAATAAAATGATAAATGCTGAATGTGTTTTTACTGAACACTTTATTGATGTGTGTCTTGCCCAAGGAGGGCAAACACACTGGTGTGGTCAAGGGTGGAAAGAAGGCTGTCGTAACACCATGGTGCCCATGGGCAAAGCACTGCACTGCAAACTGTTGTAGTTGACTGTCTACATGTCGTTGGGTTTTTAGTAAAATAATGAACAAATATTGTAAAGTTAACACAACGTCAAATTACATCAATTACTATCAATCCACCATGTCCATATTGAAAAACCTCGACGATGCAAATGCACAGAATGTATAATTTCAGTGATCACTTACTGGGTAAAATGCCAAAAACAGCTAACAGATGGATCACAATGAAATTGAGCAGATATTCAAGATTCTCTCAGGCTGAATTTTGTTATAAATTTGGTGATCCAAGCAAGCCAAGGACTTGTCCCATAGGATACTGGCTTTAACAGCCTGTTTGGTGCTAAAGAGCAGTTGTTTAGTGTGCATGACTATTACGTTTTTCATGGAAACCACTGTATTGTATTCAGCATCCAATCAGATGGAAAAAGGTCCGTCTGCAAGTCATAAGACGGAGGCAGATCTCGGAGGCAGGACTTAGAGTATATACTTGTGATCATGAGGTGTCTATGTAATGTATTGTCCTTGGAGAAAACACACAACTGAAGTAAAAACTAGAAATACAACTCTTTCTGTTTCACGGAACACAGTTTTAAGATCATTTGAGGTAAGGAATTAGTCATTTACTGTGCCAACTGTACGCCCTCATAGTTTTTTATTGTATGAATGTAGACTGATGCTACTGATGAAGGAATGTGTCTCCTCTGGTCCAGGTGTGCAACGTCAGTGTTTGTTAATCAACCGCCACGTTGATTTAGAGAGGGTTTTCTACACCAAGGGCCCCCTGTGTGGATTTTAGGTTGGAACAAAATGTGTCTCATCACTTTTTTTTTTATTACACATTGTTTTTGATATGCTACTCTTTCCATTGCAGCCAAACATAATCTTTATCTCCCTCAACATTGTGTTGTTCATCCTTAGATGTAGATGTATGGACAAGTTGACAAAAAAAATAATCTCTGCCATTGCAACACCCACACGCCAACACACAGTTGCACAGGCTGACCCCTTGTCTTGCTTAGGTGTCTATCAGCGGAGACAGAGTGAATCGGAGGTGGATGCACGGCAGAGGGAAGTGTGGTGGGAGAATCAGTGAGAGGCAACATACTGCTAGATCTCTCTTTGGCAGAGCAGCATGGCCTCTGGCACTGTCACTAGCGCAATCGCCGCCACTTTTGTTGTTGTTGCTGTCAGATGTCGACAGGAAAGAGAAAAACAGATAGAATTTGAGTGTTGGGTTAGGGAGGGCAGTGTTACTGACTGGGAAAAGTACCAAAAATAACTTTTTTTTATTTGAATGTTAAAAATACAGACGGTTACCTGAAGAATGTTGTTCGACTGATGCCTTGTAAGTCTGGTGAATCTGTCCTTTTTTCTTCCATTTGAAAGCCTTCTTCAACCTTTTTGCGACTGAGATGGGTTGATTTATCTTTGAAGATTGGACAGACACTACGACTCACAGTGAGTGTAAGCACTGGGTTTCATCCCTCACCCCATGATCCGGACCCTTCAGTTCTCAGGTCTGGACTCTTACTTCCTCTGCCTCTAAGTCCAGGAAGCCGAGTCAGTCAGTCAGTTATAGTTCTCGCTTATTTGATATATTTCTTTTTCCATTTGTAGTGTGCTGACAAAATGGTTTTAGGCACAACATCCTCAATATCCAGGGAGACAGACTTGGGCAGAAGCAAAAGGAAAAACGCACACACACACACAAAGTAAAAAATACTTTAATATGTAGAAAACTAGTACTGGTCAACTTTCAGAAATGTGATTTGAAATGACTTTAAGGCCGAGTACAGAAATGACACCCACAAACAGGGAAGAATATGTACACTCTAAAAACTAAGTCAGGGGACCTTTAGTCATTACTTAAATATATATATTGTTGTGAAGTAAAAAATCAACTTCTGAGATACTGTTAGACTTTTTACTTTTAATTATTATTTTATTGAGTTTGGATGACACACAAATTATGCATATTCGTTCAATATACTATCATGACTTGTCAGAGTTTAAAATTTTAAATTAATCAACAAGTCATTTAATTTTAAGTTCTGTTAATGTAAAATACAATTTGATGACGCGTAACGGCCCACAGTTTCCCTCTCCTGCATGCGCGCACGGGCATGTTCAAGGCGAGACGAGTGACCACAGCTGAAACTCATCAAAGCGTCGTGGTGAATGGTAAGTAATTTTATGTTAATTACACATATTTGCATTCTGTTGGTGATAGCCTGCTGTAACTGAATACCGAAACCTAAGTCCTTTCTCTTGAAGTAACTCGGGAGTAATAGGTGGCCAGATAGCAACGGAAACGTATTGGCAAGCTAACTTAATATGGGATTACCTATTAGCCACTGCTCCGGTTAGCATGTACGCTAGCTACGTTTATAAACTACAAGTATACACCTCATTTACTTTCACTGGCTGACTAACAAACTAGTGCACAAATAGGTTGTGTGTGCGAGTTATCTTTCGTAGTTCTTCTCATCTGAATCATAGTCTAATCATGTCTAGCTTACGTTAGTGGACGTTACCGGAGTCCGTTAGCATTAGGCTAACTAGTTCCGGTAATACTCACTGCTTTCTAAGAGGCTAGGCCACCATTTTGGCTTGTTGATTCGATTTTTTTCCGTTTTATTTTTTTGGAGTTCCATTTTTTACCTTTTACTCGTATTTTACCACAAAAGTGTGTGTTTTTAATGTTTATAATTATAATGTAACGTTACAAAAAAATTCAATAAAAATGATACCAGGCACATGGTGTTCCATATACTGTATATTGTGTATTGTTTATAAGCCCATATGTTAAATAAGTAAAAACGAGACTTTGTTCACTTTATTAAAAAAAAAAAACCTATATATTTGGCAGATGTAAAGCATTCATATGTATGTTTTTGTGTTAGTCTATTTTTATTGTTTTTTTTTAATTATTAGTTTAACAGCTCAGGGATGTTTAAGGAGCAACCTATTTATGCACTTTCTGAAGATTTTGCACTGTGAATTTGCACTGTCAGTTCTGTTTTGAGTAAGTGTTGGAAATGAATGATTTTTTAATCCAATTTATCAATTAATTAAAGAAATAATCGACAGATTAATTAATAATTAAAACAATTGTTAGTTGCAGCCCTAAAGTACACAGTCTAATTTCTATTAAAATTATGCCTTTGTTGTATTAGAAATGACAGTAATGGTAATATAGTTCATTTAAATGTTTTGACAGGGAAATATATTAAAAGAGTGTTACATGTATGTTTAAAAGATAAATGTATTACAATTTAAAAAGGGTGGTAAAAAGATAAATGCTGATTGGAAAGCTGTTTAAAAATATACATAATTCCTAATAAAAGCAAGTAATTTAATTTGTATTATTTAAAATACAGATTGTGAATTCATGAGGTGTAATTGTTTTGTTTGCACTAAAATATCCATACTCCCTGAAATGTTCTTGTTATAATTTATCTTACTTACCAGCATCACATGGCTTGCTTTAAGATTGGCCCCTGTCACAAAAAACACACTTGGCCTCTGGTGGGCCACCCTGCCACTGGGCATTACAAATTTCAAATAATTTTACCTAATTTATCTCCCTACTCAGGTCTTCAGTCACTTTGCCGTGTGCCTTGCAAGGACAAAAACTCTTCATCTTCTCCAGGTATCCTGGTTTCGTGGACCAAGGGGTTCAATTTGAGACGTGGTCAGCCTCTCAGGACAAACGGGATATCACCTTCTCCTTCCCCTGAGGTGAGGAGCAGTCTGAGCCAATTTATAATTAGTGGTGATGACATAGGTGTAACTTAAGTCAATGCATTGAAGAATCACAAGTCAAATTGAAAATACTATTGTGTGTGTGCAGGCATTTCTGCCTGCTGTCGTTGAACGAGGGGTTCAATTTAAAACGTGATCAACCTCCTGAAAAAAGCCTTGAAGAATTACAGGGTAAGACAGAAACATCCAATATGGATTGGCCTTGCAAAATGTGTACAAATGTCTTACATCTTTGGTGGAACAAGCATTATGACTCTTAAGCGCAGCATTTATGTTCCATAGATGGTGCCCATATTTTGTGGAGATTATCAGATGAAATGATACAAACTCTCATATTGCAGTCTTCCCACAGTGCAGTGTTCAGACTTGGCATATACAGTGATGTGTTCCTGATTTCCATACCTGGAGGTAAAATATAATATGCGCTTAACATTATTCACCATTTACTTGTTACTAAAAATAACTGCAACATGTGAAACAGTTTGTGTACAGGTGCCAGATGCCACAACCGGCTCAACTCCGAGTGATCATTGCAGATCATGATGTCCGTAAAGTTGTACTACCATCTGGAATCCCTGAGACATTGGATGACCTTCACTCAGTCATTCGTGATACATTTTCCATTGCCAAAGACTTCAGTCTTCACTACAAAGATGTGGATTTTGATGAGTTTTTCACCCTTTTATCTACAACTGACCTCAAGGATAAGGACACAATCAAGGTTGTGTTTCTCCCAAACCAGGAGCCTCCAATCATTTTAACCTTAACTGATGTGACCAACATGAATAATCAGCCTTGTGAGGAGCCCGATGTTGACGACACCGCATCTGTGTCAACCGATGACACACTAATTCTCTCATCTGAAGATAGTCCAGGCCACCGTTCCCAGCGCTGGCCCGCTCAGTTTTCAATTCCCAGCTTTTCTGGCTTAACAGAGATCCAAATTCAGTCAGGAAATGAGCGCTTCAATAAATATGGGACTCTTCTCACTACCAAAGATTTAATTCCGCTACTCCCAGACATCCTTGGAAAACTAGCGGAGGCTATTTATGAGTACACTGCTTATCCATCTAGTCTGCAGATCAGTGAGGTTGCAGAGGCCCTCACTCAAAAGCATCCCTGCCTCAAAGAACCAGGCTCATTTAATGGGTCCTATGGATGGGCGCAGCGCCTAAAATATAAGATGAACAATTTCAGAAGCAAACTACGAGGTCTCGGCTGCCCTGAAGTTGAAGTGAACTCACTCAAGAGAAAACAAACACATGACCAGTATCCGGCAAAGAATCTGAAAAAACCAAAGAAGGCGGAGGTGAACTACCTACCCCCTCATGCTCAAGGTGAAACTACTGCAAGTTTGGAAAAAGAGAGAGTGGAGCTCCTAAGTGAAATGATGAAAAGGGACAACTCCAAGGTGGTAGCTCAGAAAATGGCCAAGACATTCAGCCTTCGTCGGGAGGAAATAGTGAAAGAGGCCCCTGCAATCAGTGAATGCATGAAGCGCTGGCCTGCGCTTTTTAGTGAAGCACAGGTGAGATTATAAAATGTTTATTAAACCAATATTTTTGTACTGTGGATTGATACAATGTGGATATAATTTATAAAATAAATAAATAATGCTATAAAAATTTAAAAATTCAGAAATAACCTTTTTCATTTCCAAAATGTACTTTCTGCATTTATTTATACTTGTGTCACATCCTTCATACTGGTGTGCCCTGTAGATAAGTGAAGAATTCAAGAGGATAACAACAGTTAACCTACAATCGACCTTTCTGGCCAAGCTTGACCAGTGCACCCCGAAATTGATGGCCTTGACCCAATCAAAAGGAGGAGCTGCAGGCCTGAAGATAAGGAACATTAAGGACATGCTTCTTGAGGTAAAATGATTTACTTTATTATGAATAGACCTTTATTTTAAATGTATGTTTCTGCCTCACTGTTTCATGTTAATTCTTGCATCTAACTTTATTGAACACCTGATCTATTTTTTCCATGAATCAGGACAACACAGTTGAAAGGCAGAGAGAAATTGCCATTCGCTGCCTCATGGTCTATCTTGGAGAGAAGGAGGAGGACCTTTTCAAACAGTACCGGGTAAGTAATTGAGTACGCTTTGAATTTTTTCTCTGTAGCCTTTCCATGTGGAGATATATCTGTTTCAATCCTGTGCACCAGCTTCCTGTGGGCTAGGCATTGAAGTACATACCTGCATTCCCGTATGCATGACACACTGATGAGCTTGAGACATGTATTTTATACATCCTAACACCTTTTAATTTCTTCTGTAAGGATGTAGAGGAGCTTGACGCAGACCTTGCGATGCAAGTGATGAAGATTGCCATCATCGGTGATGGGTGTGCAACCATCGTAGTCGAGGGAACCAAGATCCTGCAGGGGATTGATGTCGCCAGATCCTGTGCTTTGCTGATGGGAGTAATCTATGCTCTTAACCTAAGGTACCCCAAGCAGTTGAAATTTACCTTTGAGGCATTCCAGAAGCTATGTCTTGAGCTTGATGGACAAAAAGCCAGCTCTAAAGTAATGAATCTCAAGTATGGTATTTTTTAGCGTGAGGAAAAAGCTCACATCTCACGCGTGCGTGCGCGCGCACACACACACACACACACACACACACATCCATCCTAGTTCTTTTGTTTCTTTGATTGGATGAATATCTACTGAGTGAAGGTATCAGCTTAGAAAAGGATGACCTCTGTTCTCTGAGGGTTTTGCTGGAGTTAGGAGTTTGAGCAGTCTGATGTGATCAGAGATGATAATGTTGAAATTAGTGCTTTTAATGTACAGCCATCTGTCTTTTTTTTTGTATAATTTTCATGTGTACAAGTCAAATGATGGTGATTCATGCACAGGGTTTTAGTTGGTTTTATAACAATGTTCCTCTTCATAAAGCATCTGAGTGCATGGTGCTGTTTGCACTTTAAAGGATTTAGTGCTACTGTGAATTTTAATAAATGTTTCTAGTTAATTTGAATACTAATGTCTGAATTTCTGTCTGCATTGTCACAAAACCATCCAATCCAAGGTTGGAGTTTTGAGCAACTTGGCCTCCTGGGAAACACTTAACTTAAATAATTCATGTTGACAATTTTTAAGTCCATGTTACTTAGAAATGGATTTTATTGTGGTCTAAAAGCTAGTTCACTATACTTAAAACATTATGTTGGATCAACTTAAATACTTGCGTTCATATTGACAATTTTTAAGTTCTTGTTACTTAGAAATGCATTTTATTGTGGTCTAAAAGCTAATTCACTATACTTAAAATATTACGTTGGATCAACTTAAATACTTGCATTCATGTTGACAATTATTAAGTTCATGTTACTTAGAAATGTGTTTTATTGTGGCCAAAAAGCTACTTCCCCATACTCAAAATATTGCTTTGAATTAATGTAATTCTGCCAGCAGTTGGCTTAACTTAAAAATTCTAGTGGAAAAAGTTAACACATGTTTTTGTGTTGACCCAATGTTTTATTTTTTAGAGTGTAGCTAAAATAAGTACAGACAATAATATCAAGAAGTGATGTTCATTTTTGTTCATGTTTAACTCAATTTTTAAGACTCTGTATTATAAGTGGTGCAGGTAGGCAGATGATCACCTGATTTAATGGATGTTGTCAAGAGGACAAAGTACAGATCAGGTAGCTAAAAGCAGTTTAGAAATTCTTACATTCATCATGTCTGCCAAGAAATGTAATATGAATTTTATTTGTCTTACTTTGCAAGATTTATGTCTGCTCTTCATTTGTGCTAAGCAAGTGCCGAAGAAGAAGAGTGGATTTAAAGTGCAGGAATCACTTAAAAGTTCTATCAAGTAGTGGAAGAAAATTACTCATTGTAATTATACATAAATTATTTGGAGTTATTCATCTGCAGACCCTAAATTGTTTGCAATTGGGTTCGTATTAAATGACATGTTCCAAACTGAGGGATTGCTGCACATAAAACAGTAAGTATCTCAACAGGGATGTCTGTTTTAAGGAGACATGTTAAAGTTCAATTAGCAAAGACTTCAAATTGTCATCTTAATCACAGGAGGAGCGGAATGGCTGGATGGACTATAAGCCGACTAAAAAAGGCCTTTCCTTTCTATATCAGTAAGAAATGTGGGACACATTAGAGATTTACGTCTCATGTTGTTTAATTATATACCAGCTAAAAGGCTATTAACTCAGTATTAATGGAATTATCTGTGCTGAATAAATGTGGATTCGATGAAGAAAGCATAGCATAAAGTATACAATTGTAGAATATACTGAGCCCCAGACGTGGCATTGGGGGGGGCTAAAATTTTAATATGAAATTGTGCCTGATCATCTAGACGGCAATGATTGGAAGGTTTTTGGCTTTCTATTAACAAACTTTAACTCGTCTGCAGAATATGCAACGTCGAAATTAAATATCCCTCAACAACGGGCAACGAGCGAGTTTAAGTAGGAGCTATTTTATTGACAAACTGGTATGCTTCATTTGCAAAGACATGAGACCGAAGGTGGTACACTCTTCAGTAAGTAGTCGTAGTATTATTTGGTGTTTTTGCAAAAGACAACTGTGGCAAGAAAAGGGGAAATGATCTCTTTGTCAATATGACAATGTCAGAATTAGGAGAGACATGCCCGTGCCTGCCTAAAAATACCTTTTACACACATACAGACGAACAAAACGTGCCCATTCCTCATTAAATTCTGTATTCATGCATATCAAACCTACTCATGCATGCTGTATGTGTTTGCATATCACTGTTATTCCAATTATCCGTATTCACACATGACAAGTTAGTGGCGTATGCCTGTCGAAAGTTCCATCTGTTTTGTGTACTGCGGCTTTGTGTCTCTCAGCTCCGCAGGTCATTTAGTTTGCCAGCAGCGAGTGGAGCTTTCACAAATCCCACAAACATCTCCATTGTCATTGTATTGTTGTCGATTCGCCTTAGACAGAGGTGGTGTTGTTGTAAAGGTGGGTGGCGCAGCCACTTGAGTGACGACTGTGACATTTTATCGCGTCGCCTTCAGCTTGAGCTGTGGCTGCTGTGGACAGCTTGACACGAGTGGGCTAAGCTTAGCGAGAGGACATTTGATGATTTGATGAGGATCTCGGTGTCAACTGAGCTTTTCCTGCTACTGGAAATATGACATGGAGCTAATCCTGCAGTCGGACAGTGAGAGAGTTTCATCCTTCACCTGAGAGGAAAGCAATCCACATTTGTAACACATGCATGCAGCCACAAACTTTGCATAGCCATGCTTTTTTAGGACATTGTGTTGACCTTTATTCCTCAGGTCACACTTTTATTTAGACCTTTCAGGGTTGACATTTTGCTGGTTGGTGTTTATAGCAGGAACTGAACAACAGGTGTATATGTATATACACTAATGATTACTGCAAAAGTGGAAATCATCTGTTTTAGTTAAATGTCAATAATCACAATTAGACTGATGGCTTTAGACATGCCTACACACTCCTGGGCGTCCACGAGCAAAGCCGCTCGACATAAACACGATAGACTCTCACTCACTTACCCCATCCATTTGCATGCACCAGATTGACAATTTACTCAGTGGGCTTTTAAATATTCGTGCAACCTGACTGGATTTTCTCATTAAGCAACTTAAATGAAATTGCTGTGTGGACATTGTAATGAGATAATATTTATATTTTAGTTTTATTGTAATTTTTACTCAATCTGTGGAATCATTATTGTGTGATTAATGACATTTGTCACGGTATATGCGCATTATACGCCGTTAAAAGGGGATTTGTTTTATTTTGTATGCATTATAATGTGAAAGTTGGGTTTATTTAGTGATTTCGATTTTGTTGATACAGTATAAACAACTTTTTCTCAGACGTTTGTGCAGTGCCAGACGATTTTGTGCTCATATATTTTGTTGTAGGAAGTTGCAGAATAAATGTTTTGTATTGGGAGTTTTTGTTGAGATGAATGGGGCTGTATGGTGGAGTTTCTTGTCATTTTTGTTGTTGTAAACTTTCCATGTATAAAACCAGAGCACAACTTTTTTGCCCTGACCTGAATCAAGGGCATTTTCAATATAAACAAAACCCTTGTAGTCACCGAAAGTTGATGTTGTACTGAAAGATAAAAAATTCGATGAACATTTTACTGGCATAAAAAAAATATGTATATATTTAGGAGCACTTTTCAAACTTCCACAGTACAATTTTAAGTGCTTTACAGCATCAGAAAAACATATATATTAACGCTTTAACACCGAACGTATAAGTGACACGTTTGCACAAGCACACTTTGCATTACTGTAATTACGCGACAGTTTGTGGTATTGGAAAAATTTCAGCTGAAAACTTGCATGTCAGAGCTGTCATGTGCTATCGACATGTGTTGTTGCGTTAATTTCACCAGAGAAGAAGGAGTTGGAAAAACGCCTCTCCATTCTGTTCAAATTGAACAAATTGTTTCTTTCTAAATAAAACCTTTAGTTTTTCTTCATTTGAAATTGTTAATGCACTATTTTAACGTGCAGTAAATTGTATACAACTGCCAGATATTGAAAGTTATTCTGGAAAAAATGGGTAGAAGCACTTACTCACAGGACATTTTCCGGCCACTTTTATGGTTAAAATAAGCAAGTAGGTCCAAAGGTCCATGGTGTCCAAGGGTTAAAATAAAGGCCATAAAATTTCAGCAAATTTAAACCAAATAATCAAAAAGTAACATAGAAAATAACAGACAAAAATCATCCTAAGAAAGAACTTTAAAAGACTTTACTTTCCCAGCTGACTGGATCTCTAGTGTTGTTTTGTATTGATGTATTTGCAGTTAAATATGTAACAGTTTTTTTTCCCCACAGAAGTAGATTCTGCTCATTGTGGCAGCTGCGGGAGTTGATGTATAGGAGAGAGAAGGAGAGGGGACAGCAGGGCAAATCACGCTGCACACAGCTCTACCGTGATGCAATTGTGCAAAACTCATGTTAAAGATAATATTTCTTATGAGGAGAAGAGACAATGGCAGGCTGTGAGATAATTAATGGATATAACTTGGCAAATTAACAACATATCCTCATTAGGTTGTAAAGGAAAATGTAATCTGCTCGCAATTATGTTTCCTCCACAAAGTATCTGTTGTTGAGCCTCAGCTGTATAAAAACAGAATTTACAAAAGACAGGGTTGTACTAATAATTCCTTCTTGGCAAGTTCTGTGATTTATTTCTACTGCCAGCTGCATGTTTGCAGGCAGCACCCTCCCAACCCCTTATCTCAACCCCAAACATAACAGACATTGGTTTATGCATTTGTGTATGCAGCCAGCTGGGAAAGGCTGGGAGAGTTGTGACTGTGAGCCTGCAGCCATAATTGAAATGCTGTTGAAGCCATTCGAAATGTAAAACACATATTTTATGTGCGCGAGGAGGAGGAGGAGGAGGAACGTTTCCTAAAGCAACTCTAAAAGCGTTTATGAACCAGTCATAGAGTTGAATCACTATCATGTTCGACACACGGAGAATGAATGCAAAACAATGTGCAGTCATTTGAAGTTGGGAGTTGTAGATCAGGCTGCTACTTTAAAAATGCAGAGATGTGGAAATCACATGCTGGCCCGCTGAGCTCCGGGCAAAGTGTTGTGTGCGTTAGTGTGTCAAACCCATAATTGATCAAACATTTCTTTAATTACCATATACATGAGTATTCTGGGGTCTTTGAGACAACCATTTTGTTTTTTACAACACATTGTGAAACTGAGCTTTACTTGAAGCAACAGTGCAAATTCTGTGTTTTTGAGGATATGGGGACCACAAGGACAAGCCATTGTCATTCACCAAACACCCATGAGAGATAAGTTGTAAAAAGTAATGCTGTCAAAAGTAAATTTCTTTGTCCCTGTATGTCCTCAAGATGATGAATTTCATTTGCCAAGGCAGAAGAATGTTTCTCTAAAAAAAAAATAAAAATTCTGACTGAGATAAATATGTGGATTTTTATTCATCACAGTCATTGAGGATTCTTTAAAAAAAATTTTATTAATATTTTTTATTTCCTGAGAATAAATTGCCGTTAATTATACAGTATACGATATCTGCCCAGTAGCTTGAGCTTTGGCTCAAGCTAAATAAATTAAAACCCCAGCCATGGCTCCGTTATGTGCATTTTTGACCTGTCTGCCACACTGTGGCATTTGTTCACACATTATGCATGCGTTTGTCCACCTGTCCATCCCTGTGTTCTCTGTGTGGGCAAAGCAACTGCCAGTCCACTGTGACTGTTCATCAAAGCCCTGCTCCCAGGCAACCTTGTCGCCTGGCAACACAAGTGAGGTTCACCAAGGTGAAACCTCAACTGAGCACAAAAGGAGAGGGAACATAATGGAAGCACGAGCGCCACCCTAGATCTGCACCTTTTAGTGTTCATCTGCATGGGTCTGCAGTCAGACAGTCCATATGTTTCCATACACAGTTATCCTTGTCCAGCAATAGAGGGAATTCATTTATTGAACTGAAATGTGTCCACCTCAAATGGCAACCAGTTAGGATGACATTTGTTTTTTTTTATGTCGGGGTTTAAATGTTGTGCTAACACAGTAATATTTTTTTCTTGAGTCATTTAAATGCACCAAGTGTTGCACAATGTCTGTCTCTTTGCAAATCTGGCAACTCCTTCCTACAGAGTTTGAAATAATACTACAAGTATCTAGAAACTACTATCTCATACACATAGGAACTTCAAGCCAGACGGTCGCTGTGTCCACATCATTTTGATTGAGGTCTTTTGCTCAATGTCACTTTAATACGCCAATTGTTAAAACCACCTCGATTGGCTTATTATAGGAATACGTGCACTCCAACCCTCCATCACCCACCACCACTTGCACATAGATCCTTAGTGGAGGCTCAGTGATCGAATGTGAAATGTGTCTTCATTTTAGAGCTTTTACACTGTAGAGCTGCAATTACCCACCGATGCCTGCTTACTGCCAGGCAATCAGCACTCCATTAGCTCCACCACACTCGGTCTTCAGACACACATACTGTATGTGCTGACACCCAAAGACGCACGCACACACACGAGGAGGCAAATGCACTGAACTGCACTCTTCGTTCCTAGCAACTGCTGTTCTGGAGAGGACACAAATCACTGCTGACTGCTGCGGCAGTTTATCCATTTTTGTGTTTGTGGTTGATCTTTTTGTTTTTATATTTCTTCAAGCATTCACCCCCTCTCCCCCCCACCACCACCACCACTCCTTAAAACCACGCTGCTTCCCTAGCTTCTGCTTTCCTGGAAGAACACTAAATTTTTTTCCCTTTTTCAACATACCCTAGCAGAGGAAAACTGATCATGTAATACTTTGCCCGAGGTACAGTAGAAAGCAAATGTGTTATTCATGGCCAAAAGCATTTCTATCACGTTAAGTGGAAAATCTGCCGCAGAGAGGTGACTGGGATGCAGGTGGTGCTGAAATGAACACAAACAGACTCTCACATGCACACAGACACACTAAAGCATGTTTATGCATCAGTGCACAGCCGCACAGACACATCCAGGACAAACAGACACAGTCAAAAATAGTGAGCTAAATCTGTAAATCGATTTTTTCCAGGTTAAAATAGTAAGTCTCCAGTGGAAGCGGCATTGTGTATTCCGGTTTACGGCTTTGGATGTTTATTCACGTTTTGCTTGTGTCTTCTATCCCTTAAATTTCTAATCCAGTTGAGCACACAGGCACCCTCCAAGTATACTTTCCTCCAAGTATACGGCACACATTAGTTTTCTGGTCAGTCCTTCACTCGGCGTGCATGTATTGCTGCTGTCTGCCACCCTTCAGCCACTCTTTTTTTGGAAAACCAAGCCGCCCTTCACCTTCCCTTCCTCTAAATTGGTCTTCTTGGGGAACTGTGAACAAACATCAAGCCCAAGGTGTCATTATTCATACTGATGACTCTCACACAAGGAGATGTTTTCCCATCTGAACACTGACTCAGACGGAGCAGTCAACATCCCATATGGCAGTATATCTGTGGTAAATCATATGTACCGTAAAATAGGCAAACATTAAATTGTAATTACCCCATTAATGTTTTTTTTATGTACAGTAAGTTATAACCACAAGGACATTCAAGTCACCTCATATAAAATTAGGGATGGGATAAATGGGACAGTACCACTTTTTCACAAACTTGAGTATCTACCAATACCGATATTAGTCCGATACAGTCATTTTGGACCATTTATGAACTATGAAGTTGTTAATAGTGCACATATGTGTGGAGTCATATCATAAACAGAATTATCCAACTATGTAACAAATATTGTTCTCCCAAAAGAAGAAATGAACAGCCTAAACGTGACTTGGCTAAAATGCTTTTACTGAATTAATTTACATTTTTATAGTCTGTGCATAGTGAAGCATATGTATAAAAATATTCCGGATTCATATCCGATCCAGTGATATTGATATTGATTCCCATCTCTATATAAACTAAGCCACCATCATTCCAAAATATGACAGGAAAGGATGGTGAGTGAAAGCTCAATTTAAATTCAACATGTATCTATTTATGTTGACATAATGTGTGCAAAACCTGAGAAGAGAAAATGCAGCAGAACTGAACCACCTGTCTAGAAATTACTCAGATGTAGACCTTTGATAAAATAATTAATAAATATAGCAGAATAGTCACAGCAAACTGGTGGTTACAAGCCATCCTTCATTGTATCCTCTCTTTCTTTGAAGCACAGTGAAAGATGTTTCACATCCATCAACCTAACCTTACATTGTGAAGTTGATATACTTGCACGCATTAAAAATGTTTAATGTCTAGTTTTGATGTCATAAGGATAGTATCTGTGGTCTTAGTGGTTCTACCACAAACAGCTGCTGGAGCGGTAGCTGCTATTTGAATAGAGGACAAAACAAGTATGAAAGGTGCCTTTTTCTCACTCTGCAGTATGCAATTTATCTTCTCTAACCATAACCACACTTGTATTTCTCTTTTCAGTGTGTTAATTTTTTCCCTCACTTTAACCAGTGATTCTCTTTTAATCTAGTCTGTTCGGAAGCTAAGGTTAGAGGGCTTAATTTTAACAGCTGCCTTCCTCCCACTGTACTGTTGGTTCATTCTTGTCTTCCTGGTTCACAGTAATTCATTCTTTTTTGTTCTACCGTTTTTATTGAGCTGATGGCTACAAGCCAATTCATTCAACTTTTGTCTGGCTGCAGTCACTTTTTAATACGTTCATCTGTCGAGGCAGGTATTGTCAGGTACCAGAAAAGTCATCTCTATTCCACTGAAACACCTTAAGGCAAAGAGCCAGGAAGAGAGATTTAACCCATCCACTCATTGATTTTCACCCCATGTCTTGCACATTTTCAGCTGGTGTAAAAAGAATTCCATCTAGCAGTGTGGCTGGGCATCACTTCCAAGTGACAATAAAGATTTGGTGACCAAACTCCGCTGTGCTGATGTGAAAGTTCTGATTAAACTAGATGTGTTAAGTTGCTTCCTGGGTTTGTTGCTACTGAGGAGTACTATCGTGCAATTTAATACTACTTTAAACTCAAACTTGAACATTTAATGACCTGGTTCACTAAGGTTCACTAAGCTCACATGACGATAATTATAAGATTAATGTAGAAAATGCCTAGCGTCTTCATGTTTTCCTGTTCTGAGTGTAGTGGTTATTCCTGGGTGTCACAGCAGTTGTCACCAAGTAAACGTAGCTGTCAGAGGTTGGTTTGCTCACTTCACTTCATTGCCAGTTCTTTTCAAAGACAGTTTGTTAGAGAAGAACAGAACCAAACTGTATCCTTTGTGCAATAATGACTCATAACACGTCTAGATAATTTCCTATTTACCCACCAACGGGCTTGCTTATGCTTTGAGTTCCTCCCTCAAAAGTCAATAAGGGAATGTTGCCCTACTTCTGTTTCCCACAAACCTCTGTCTGTGCACTCTCCTCCTTCATTCCCATCAGCGACAATGGCAAAGTAAACCAGTACCCATGGTGCTGAGAATGGAGAACAAAACAGAACAGAAAAAATAAAGTATGAAGAAGAAAAAATCTCCTACACAAACATCTTATAAACCACCACCCTGTCAAAAAGCGGGCCCCATTCCTGATTGCAGTTTTCGATCTGTATTTCAGTGTATCACTGAAAGTCATAATTATGCTGTCACAGAGGGAGCATGCAAGAGAAGCATACTAAGACACACACGCATGCCACACACTCACTCACACAGTCGGGCTTGTGTAGAAGGGACAGCTGGGGGGAGAGGAGCCATTATGAGTCAGCTGATGGCAGTGACAATTGTGTGCAGTATGTCTTTGCTGCTCTCTGCCATAAAATATTGATCATATATTGATTGATCTTTCTCAATCTCCTAATTGGAAAACACGCACATCACTGACAGGTCAATTAGATATAAATTTGTAGTGTTTGTGGCAGCGTTGCTTTCCAACAGGCTTGCGACAGTGATATATTGTCGATTTGCAAACAATCCTGCAAAATCCTACATCAAAGTCCTTGATTTACACTTACTGTGGTGCATTATAGATTGAGAAGAATACAAACAAAAACATCTGCCACCTCGCTGCTGTAAAATAAATGTAACATGCCTTCAGAAGGTCGAGTACATTTGTCAAATTTTAAATATTTACTGGTCAGTTCAGTGGTTCAGAACTGTCCGAATTACCCGAGTGACCAGGCAATAGCTATGCAGGAAAAACGATTAAGGTAATGTTTGGCACAGGCTATACAAATGAATGAGTGAGAGATGGAAAAAGGACTGGGGGTGGGGGGGGAGGCTGGCAGCATATCTCAGGAGGAAGAAAAAGTCAAGGACGTGGTGAGTGAAGGAGGTGTAGAGAAGAGAATGATGACAAACACAGCACACAAGCCTCACAAGCAAACAAGTGCAGAGATAATTCAGCAGCTCAGTTTGCAAGATCCTGCTTGATCCTGACAAAAAGGAATGAACAGTAATAATAAAAGGATTAAAAACTCCATTTTCTCCATCAGTCTGGAGAACTCCTATGGTTCCTGTTATGTCCCAATCGTCCACCCCACACAGAGTGGCTAAGTAGCATCCCACAGTTCCACTTTCATTATGACAGTGTCCTAAACATCAATAATATAGTGGGGCAGGAAGTACCAGATCGCATGTGCATTAAGAAAAGGCAGTGTACACGTTCCAGTAAAAGTAAGGTGATGTCTATGTCTACACACACTCCGTTCGTTATCCGTTTATCTAATCTGTTCCTGGTGCCAATCACAGCTGAGTCTCATAAACTAAACTAACCCCAATCTGCGTGACTTTGGACTGTGAGAGGAAACTGGAATAACTGGAGGAAACCCCACGCACTGCTGCGTGGCCGCAGTGCTAGCCACTGTACAACCATGCTGCCACTGAAATCTCCACACGGTTAGTTTAGTGCTCTTGCGTTTACAGCAAGAAGACCTGGGTTTGTGACCCGGTTGGAACAAGGGCCTTTCTGCATGCGAGTTCTCCCTGTGTGTGCATGTATTTTCTCTGGGTTCTCTGGTCCCCGTCCCCCCCCCAAAGTCCAAAAACATGCAGATTTCGGGATTAGGCAAATTGGATACTTTAAATTGACTGTAGGTGTGAGAGTGGATTGTTTGTCTTTATGTGGCCCTGTGATGGACCGGTGACCGGACTGGTGATAAAGCGGTAGAAGATGAGTGAGTACATATGAATGCATTCACTATTGGTCACTGAGATTAACACATACTAGTATTGCATGATTATAAACGCCGACAAGAATACACAAAAGTACACAATGTACAATTTTTTAGTTTTGAGTCATGTAACAATAAAAAGAGAACAGCTTGTCACCTGTCTGCCAAGTGTGCTTGTCCTTTTGTGTGAAGTGTTGTGTGAAGTGTGCTGGAATAATGTGCAGCTGTTTGTTGACCTCAGTACATGCATGCGTGTTCACTAAATGGCACACTGAACACGCCGGTCTTGTACAAAGTATCTAAAAGGGATAGTTGAGTAAAAGTACAAATTATCTTACCAGAAAATGACTTTGGTAGAAGACAAAGACAATGTGCCTAATCACACAATGTTAAAGCAAAACATTGTAGAGATCCACTGCTCTTCCTTCATACATGCCACACCCCTCTACCAAATGCATGCCAGTTGGTACATAGTGCTGTTTTCATTCCAACAGAAATTTCATTTAAATTCATTTTATGCATGCATATATTTGGAAGTCCCCTATCTGCTTTCTGTTTTCCTATTCCACTGGCGAAACACGGCCAGAAAGCACGAGCTGAAGCTCCTGTAACCATCCTTTCTCTTCTCATCAGGATCACACCAGAAGAAAGTGGGTGGGAAAAGGAGAACAAGAGCGGCGAAAAGGGGAGGAGTGGGCATCAGTGGGAGCTCTCTAGGAACACACACTCGTTGACTCTGGTGCACCCTTCACAGGTGGAGCTGTCAATTCAATTATGCCAACAGTCTGGCCCATGGACACACGGGTGCATACAGTGCAGCGGCTCTCCACCAGTGCACTCCTTTGCTTCACTCCACCCACATGAATTGCTCATGCACATGTTTATTCGCGTACGCCCTGAAACGTTGCAGACAATTGTAGACACATTTACACACGTGCACTCACACTGCGGAGACAGCTCCAGCTGAGCCCCTGAATATCAGCACGTCCCCGTCTCGGTGAGGGTATCACAGCAACAACATGTGCAGCAGGGGGTGTGAAACTCTCTCCACCTAATCAAGGCATCTAAGCACTGGCATTTCCACGCATAGCCAGGCACTTCAAAGCCCTGCTGTTGTGTGCGGCCTGCATGTCTGTTGTAAATTCCTGCCCTGTCTTACTCATCTCTCTTTCTCTACATCCCCTTTCGTTACAGCTTGTTTACTGTGGAGTTAACCCTTTTCATTCCTGACACGAGCATATGCTTTTTTTTGTGTGTTGCATCCCTAAGTGTTGAAATCATGTCCCGGAGAAAGCATGGCTGTGTCTACTTTGTAACATCCTACATGAAACATGGCATGTTGGTTGTGTTTTTAATGCCATCGACCAGGGAAGCAAACAGACCAGCATCAGTCCTTCAATCTAAAGTGGTTTACAACATTCAGTGTGTTTACAGGCATGTTCAAAGTCTGATTTTAGTCACACTAAGAGAATAATTGTTTTTGTTTTTAATGTCATGTGAACATTAGTCTGACTAAAATCAAGGTAGTCTTAATTGGACCAACATACCTGGATGATGTGATTGATAGTCCGTTTACTCGCGCATGTATAAGCTTAGTCAGACTGGAGTCAGACTCGGCGTTCTGCGCAAAAGATGTTTAGTCTGTCCATTGTAAAAACAGAGGTCCAAAACGGCGGCCTCCATAGAGCTGACACGGTGCCTAATATCAATATGAAACGCTAAAAAAAAAGTAAACTTTTTTTTCAGTTTCTGCCTAATTAGATGAACCTCATTTCTCAAGTGCTAGTATACAGTAGTACACAAGTTATCTTCTATTGTAGTACCAGCAAATCCCTTAAGGGAGTAGCTGAAAGTAGAAGAAAACAAAGTCATTTAAATTGTTTTGTAAATTGATTACTTTCTTTTAAGATGAACTTGGCGTCCAAGTTCATGACTTGTCTGGTGCTGATGGGTCGTGATGTTATTTAATGGCTTCGTGGAGTCTCAATTATTAGTGTTATTTTTAGTCCATCCTTGATGCAACCTATCGATTTGAAGTTATGATACAGCAAGTTATGACTCGGCACTAATTAGGCTGTGTTTCTCTCACGCTCTCTTCTTCTGTATCTCTACTCCTTTAGCTGTCTCAGCTCATTGCTGTCTCCCACGGTGGCCGTGGAGCTGGGTATGACATGCGGCGCAGACAGGCCTGTCAAAGAGCGGTGGCACAGAGGAGGAATGAGGAAAGAGGAGAAGGCCACACAGTATTGTGCAGGTAGAGGCATCAAAATTTGAATTTGAAAATGTATTTTACACAGACAGTTGACTAAAATACTGTATATTTCTTTGGTTTGAGCTGTTAAAATTTTACTCACTCTGTTGCACAAAACATTTTAATGAACATCTCTGTTGAAAGCCACTAGGTGTTACAGGAGAGGCACAATTACTGTGTGAAAGCTTGGTTGCTTGCACCTAAGAAATACTCCAATATTAAATTCCCTTTAGGCAATGCTTTAAATGCACAAGTCTCTACCAGTGGCGAGTTGCTTTGCTCTCAGGCAGCAACTGTGTTGTATTTACATTTCAATACTAAACGTGCACGAGAACGGGATTAGAACGTGTCACTAGTTCGTCTAGAATCAGCTGTTTATCACAGGGGACGGATTGTCTTGCGTGATTTTTGTGTTCCCGTTTCACTGCAGCGAGCTCGACGATGATTGGACAAATGTGGCAAAATCGTAATTTCCAGGCAAGCTCAGCTTCCACGACAGTGCAAGATGTTGTTTGTGTGTGGGTTTTTGATTGACAGTGTTGCAGAAACATACACGACAGCAGAGCCTTTTCTGCCTCAGCCGTGTGTGGATTTTGCGAGGGAAGTATGCAGACAAATCGCTGGTCATGTTATTTGCTAATTTTTACATACACTGTACATAAAAACACTATTATAGCTTTTCTGTTTTACATAATGACCGCGTTTTCTTTTTCTAGTAGTTCATTTGCAGAATTTATATAAAAAACTGGGCCTATTTCAAAGACCAGCAACTGCCACTGGTCTCTACAGAATATACCAGGTCATACCTAAATAGTCTTAACCTTTTGGATGATAAGCACAGTGCATGCAAACAGGATATTTACGGGCATTGATGCAATATATTAGTTAAAGGTTTATTTACTCATTGTGATGGATGTGGTAGGTGTAAATGCATCATCATCATTGCCCAAGGGAGGGTAAAGGTCATCTACTGGTTGGTCCAGACTGAAATATTGTATTTCACCAACTTCAGTTGGAATCCTGTGACATTTTGCACCATCATTCATGTCACTGAATCACTGCTCTTTTTTTTATCTCATCAATTTCACCTTCATCTTTTATAGCAGGAGAAATCCCTTGGGATGTGTCGTCTCTTTCTTAGGAGGGACTGAACATGCGGTTGACATTTCAAACGCTAACGTGAGGTTGATATTTTTCCAATGAGGTGAAATGTGTTTGTAACTTTACTACGGATGGCCCTAATAATTGCTGCTTTGTCCGTACATGATGAGTCCCACGGACTTTTGTGACCCACTGACTTCTCATCTGGTGCCATAATCAGGCTGACATTTTTCGTTTGGTGTCGGTTATCTTTACACGCTTGAGACTTTGCTTAACCCTGTATCTCATGCTGTCGTCGAGTCAAATGCAATTAGCTCTCTGCACTGTAATGAACAAATACCAGTAAAACTAAACATTAACATCAGCCTTAGTGCTAATGAGCAAATGCTAGTTTTACGCTGAATATTAACTACTAAACATAATCATCATCATTATCGCTTGGCTTTGTGATGATGTCAGCATGCTGACTTTTTGCTTTTTAGCTCAAAGCACCACTGTATACAGCTCAGCTGTCAGACGGGCGTCTTGCTCTCGACCTCGAATGGCTTTCTTCTGAATAGTCAAACAACTTTAAGAACAGAAATCTGTTTGAATAACATCTCTAAATATAATAGTTGTATGCATAATACACTCTATGGTCTTTAAATAAGAACAATATATGTTCACCCTGCTTCACTGTATGCCTCTCTGTGCTACAGACAGTGTAGTTCAGAGCTTGGCCCAGCTCCACAGGGTGTCCTTAACACTGGACTTATTGTTATCAGTCAGTATTATTTTGTCGACCCAAAGCATAGATAAGTGAAGAATTGCAAAATGGAAGTAGGACACTGGAGGTGATGGTGTAATCTGGGTGGGAGTTGATTTCTTTCACAGGCAGCCGAAATGAATTGGTGGTGTGTGTGATGAGATTAAAGAGAAAAGTGAGAAAGGCTGGGGAGGTGTAAAGCCTCTAGCTATAAAAGGGAAAGTGGTGAGTTGGAAGGGTTGGGATACTGAGTGAAGGAGGAGGGACAGGGTGTAGAGGTAGTTTATGTTACAAAATATAAATATGATGGCCTTCTTAGTAGGTGAGGCTAATGGATTTCTCTTGTCCGGGCCCTCATCCTGTCTGAAACACATGGATTTCAGCTGGATCTCACTCATACCACACGAGTGTGTGATTCACAGGAAGCACCGTTGTTTTTGTTTTTTTTTAAACACTGTGCATACAAGAAATCATGCTGTGAAAATTTACACTAAATCGAAACTGCTCTCACACGCTCACATGCCTGATGTGACATATGATAATGAGTTTTATGTGCACTGTTCCAATGCGTGACATACATCGCTGTCACGTAATGATAAATGCTGGACCACTCTGAGACAGATTGATTTTTTTATTCAGTGATTTCTCAGCTGAAAAAGTAGCTGTCATGTCTGTTGTTCAGCAGTCGCTTTGCTACAAGGTACATACCCTTGTCAGCAATTAAATGGCTCCAGAATAAACACCGCATTGGCTACGGTGAGCCACTTGTCCACCAACAATGCGGCAGTTCATTTTTAACCATTAACATTTAAATGGCTGCCACGAGTGATTGGCCAACTTTGAATAGCAATTTCAACACACAAGTGATTCCTCTCATCCCCTATCAACGCTGATGTTGTCACAACATTGCATCGTGGAGGCTTTGGCAATTATGCTTTCACCGTGCACAGTGTTTACTGTCAGGCACTCTCAAACAGCTCCAATTGTAAGAGTGTGACACATGGCACATGGAGGGATGGCCACTTTTTAAAAGTAGAATGATGTAAAGTAGCTTTTGAACGATGTGGGATTTTTAGTGGCTGATGCCAATACTTGGAGAGTGAATACTATATAGTGGAATGACCATGTTTTTATTTATTGCATCTGCTGAAGCACAGTTTATTTAACATTCATGAATGTCAACAAGTAATCAAGAATCTTAAGGTGTTTTAGATGCAGATTTTCCATTTATCAGCCTTTTGAACACAGACATCAATAGGTGCAATTATCTTCAAATGCCAGATACCGGTTTTCATTGATTAATCAGTCGTTTATAGCCAATGTTGTGTCGCATGGCTCCTCACAATAGTAAATTAATTATATGTGTAAAGCAGAATTTGTATATGCTTTATAAGATCATTTGAGAGCGAGATTGTGTTTAATGCACCATATATAATGTGATTGTTGATAGAAATCCTCCGCCTGAAGGACCCTTTGCATGCACAGTGTGTGCAGCTCGAGTGGTGATTCACAAGATACTATACATCCATCATCCATTCAATGGAATGTTTTCGTTCACATGATTGTTTGACGTAGGTTCTGATTTAAAAACAAACACCGTCGTTGCTGCAATGTTGAGGCTGTTCAGCATGCATATCGCTGTTTATTTACTCAATTAGACTTCAGTTGTGCATTTTATTCATCTAAAATATGCATGGCTTCTTAAAATATACATACTATTTATGTTCAGAGTTGTTTTGTTTATTTGAATTCATATGATCACTGTATTCACCCTCCCTGTTCTGTTGTAATTAGGTCAATTAATCATACACGTACGTGGCCAACAAAATATAAAAACGACCTTTTCCCACATTTTATATTAATTTGTTCCCTAATAATAAAAGACATTTGTGGCTATAAGTCGTAGTGTAAAGGAAGGCGAGACATAAAGGCCGCCTGGGTGTGTTGGTAACTGTAACCAACTGTGAAAGAATTCAGTGTGTGAATCAAAGTGATTCCTGCTTCATTCATGTCTGAAGAAGAGAAGTCACTGCTCCAGCGAGCAAAGCATTTCAGCACCAGCTGCTCAAATTAGCTTGCACAGTGTTTTAAAGTAGTAGACTGGTGCAGTGCCATGGAGTCAACAAATCGATTTATATATTTAACAGTAAACAAAAGCCCTTTATTAACTTTTGTGTAATCGGTGCAAAAACATTGACAGTTATATAATAATAATAATAGCTGTGTGCAGCAATGTGCCCATAGAAAATGGATGGAACCTAAAATGAAATGAAAACTTTTTTTTTTATTGTAAATCACAACTCAAAGAACCCTGAACTACATAATATAAAGCAGAGCATTTTTCTTTTTACAATATATTATATTGAGGTGAAAAAATTGATTGTGAGTGAAATTGGAACAGATGTGACTTCTTCAACAAAAGCTACCGTTGCACTGCCGAACAGCCTCAACATGCAGAGCCAATGGAACTGAAGGAAAAAAAAAACCACACACTAGACATTCATTAAATGAATCTCTCCTTGGTGTGTTTTGTGCCTGAGGGGCTCATCAGTGACAAATGGCCTCCAACCAACTCATGTGTGACACAGGTGAGGAACGAGTATATCTACACTCAGCGTTTTGATGACTCCTCAGATGGTGGTTGCGCGCACGCACGCACACGCGCGTGTGCAGTGTGGAAGAGATGGTCATAAAGTGACTGAGCTAAAGAAAAGCATGTGATGTCTGCGGTGACGTTTGCTTCTACCTTTACAGGATTTTCTGTTGGTGCTTTGGTGGCATGTGGCCCCCCAAACATAAAGTTACCTTAAATTGATTCAAGTATTGCATTCACTATATGAGTACGCTTGGTTTATATGCTTAGGGGTCGGTCCGGAGCCCACGACAGTGGTAGGTGGCTGTTGATTTACCCCTCCCAATTGTGGTCGTTTTCCCAAGATGAATTGGCCATTGATATTACAGATGCCCTGTGGTAAAATTACACTATTCTATCTCCCCATGTAAAACTAATCCTGTTGGAATAGGACTTTGGACTTAAAGATTTTCCCCAGGAGTGGCCAGGTGAGGGGGGGGGGGCAGAATGAAAGCAATGACAAGAATAATGAGATTAGGAGGGTGAGCAATCATGAGTTAAGTCAAATATACTGTAAAGAAGCTGTGAAAAGTGAATCATAAAATGTATGCTGTACTAAGGTTTACGTGCAGATTTCATGATTACCATCATCATAGCTTAGCATGTATCAACTGCATGGCGGTAAACGCAGTTGGAGCTGATGTCATTTATTCAGCTGTGATTAGTCATAATTCAGACGAGAATGTCCGACTGTGAAGACGTAGTATTCAATAACCTCTCTTCTTTAAACCATAAACTCATTTGTTTTTGTCCGTTTTTAAAAAGTGTTTCAAGCTAAGATGTAGAGTGCAGCTTTGTGAACACGTCAACTATCAACTTTGCACTCAACCACAAAATAACACAAGCTGTTGCACCAAATATATATATCTATATATATATATAGGTATAAAATAGTTTGTAGAAGTCTACTTTTGGGAAGCAAGAAGCAAAAGTATGTAGCTCCATCATAAAGAATATGACAAGAAGTAATTAGAAGTCATGTGTATTATGGGGAACAATGAGAGCATTTCCCTGTCACGGAAGAACAGAGGTGGTGCTTTTTCTGTGTTCTCTTTATTTTAAAGATGTCATTATCGCTGCTGTTCTTTCCCCTCTAGCTAGACGGATGCAGGGAGGTAGCATTGAAATTAACCTGTGTGTCTGGCAGCTGTGAGAGCACCGATTGAGTGCTATCACAATCAGTTTTAGTGAGTCACAACACATGCTGCTGCCTTCAATAGCACAAAGGCAGAATGACAGAAATAGCTTTCATTAATGGATTCCCACCTTTGATTCTACTTTTAATTGGGTTTTCTGCACACCCGAATATGTGCATCATATGCTCAGGGATACACACAAACGCCCACAGCCAAGTGACAAATGAACGGAGTAAGTCCTTTTCCATTGATTTCTGCTTTTCATTATGCTGGCGCGGGCTTTGGGGGGTGTTTCACAAAGCGCTCTTTATCGGCTGCATTCTTTTATGAAATGGAAATTATCATCGTGGGAGAAAAACCTTCCACTCATCGCTGTCTGGAGCCGGTCCAGCTAAGTCTACTGGGACACATTCAGTGGCTGGGAGAGATAACCATATTCATGGCCAGTTACTATCCTGAGCTTAGTCACCTGTTTTCAAAAGGCTTGGTCGCCTTATTCAAGACGGGTTATTATTGAAAGCACTGGTGAAAACATGGCTTGTGGCCCTGCCCTTGAAATGGCTTTTTCTGTGTGAAGTGTCACGATGGAATGTTGGAAATAACAAAAGCAAAGAAGTATGACAAAATGTGTTAACGTGTTTCTTTCATGCGAGTGCTTTCACGCCTTTGTCGACATCTCTGTGCTTCCACCTATCCTTCCTTTTCACCTCCTCCTCCTATCCGTGTATAAGTCTTGTCTCCATCCTTTCCTCGTCACCCTCCTCCCCACCTGCTCCCACCCATGTCTTGACATATCTCTAGTCTCTATTCTACATCTTTCATACAAGTTGATTCATATCTGCGTGCGCACACACGCACACCAGCTGCCAATTATTTAAGTATTTTGTCCAACAACGGAGACGACTCACCGTTCCATATGCCGTCTTTGCGCTTCACTGTGACCCAAACATTTTTTTTGTAATTGGATCATCTTTCTCGCAGCAAATCCCAACATCTGTTTTTTGGGGGATGTTTAATCGCTCCACACTTGCCTTAAACATCTCCTTGAACCTACACATTTTCCTGCCTACAGATATACAGTAATAATTCTGATCTTGAGCTGTACCAGTCATCAAGGATGAACCCCCCTGAGTTCACAACATGGAATGCCTGTTATTCTTGGCACATCTATGGCTTCTGCCCAGGTCTGGCTTTTGCTCTTCTGGTCTTGGATTCTTGTTCTGACTGCTGACCTCACACCTGAATTATACAAAACCTGAGCTCTGCTTTTGCTTCAACAGCTTTTCTCAGTGAATCAGGCTTCTGAGACGGAATAATTGCACGTATTTCTTTTTTACCCAACCATGTACAGTTGGGGGCACACAAATGTAGTAGGTCTTTCACACAGAGGACATTCTGACATATCACAATAAATGCATAGTCGCAATCATAAAATCAACGAGGGTTGAATTCAATTAAGCCACTTCAGTGTCATGGCCATGCGACTGTGAATGAATGCTGGCTCCACTGTCACACTTTTGGGGCTTGCTTGAATAAAAGCACATCCGCCAGGAATGTAGTTAGTGATGCATGGGCTCTTCATACGATGAGTCAAAATGGCTGCTGTGGTGAACATAACCCTCTCTTGTGAGTAGTAAATTAAAGTTAAAGTGTGTAACATTTAGGGGTGCAGAAAATGTTTAACGAGTAATCTCATTCAAATCGCTTTGACTAGTATGGTTTTGTTTTACAGCCTCCACCATCTTGTGCCACCATGTTTTCTACAACAGCCCAACTAACTAACTATAGCCTAAATAGTGGAAGAGTACCACGAATGAGGGAGATTGAAGGAGACCTTCTTAAACACTACAACCTCTTAAAGGAGACTAAATTGCTCATCCTGAAGCACAGCACAAGTACCTGAAGCTTGAACATGGCAGAAAACAACAAACATCTGATGGTGAATATTATCGTCTTCTCAAGAGCACAGTTGTTGAATGCAGCTGATCAAAGCTTAAGGAAGGTGTCTTATGACGTATTTTTTCTTATTCACCGTATAAAAAGTAATTTGAGTTTGTTGTAAGTCTTTGCAACCTTGGCCAACACACTTGTTTATGCGTTATCCAAAAACACCCTTGTATTTCCTCCTTGTGATTGCCGCCAGGAGGTTGACATTTGACTGTTCTTGCTGCTGGCTGACAGCTCATATTAAGGGAAAATTCCATTTAACCCCATTAATGCAGCCCCACAACATCCCCACAACTCACGATTCAAAAATCACATGACCCTCTGTGTAATTGTAGATGAAGTCATGGCAGGTGCGTCTTGGTGTCATATGATCTATATACCCGGGTATCACCGCAGTATATTTAAATATGTCTACAGATCTATCTTATTATGTCAGAGTATAAGCAAAGGCAGCATCAGTGCATCTCATCTCGGCACATCTGGTGAAATGTGATCGATGAAGCATTTTTATTTGAAAGTGCAGCTTATAGAGGCACAGCATGTGGTCTGTGAAGGTGTGTGTGTGTGTGTGTAGGTGGATGCAGTGGGATGGTATGCAATTTGTGTCACCGACCGTCTTCGTGTGTGGGGGACTGTATGTTGACGTGCAATTTGCATGTTTGTGGCTTTATGTGTGAACGTCGTATTGAACATGTGTGTGGTATAAATACAGTACAGGCTCATGTATGACGAACATAAAAGCCATGATGCCTTCTGTGTCTTGTTGTCCTGTCACCACAGGCTGTTTACGTACAGTCTGTCTCTTCTGCTCACAAATACACATGCTCAAACACACGTACACACACCATCTTTCTCTCTCCACGGACCTGCCAGGAGAAAAAATAAATAAATGGCTGTCTTTTAAATGGCCCACTCAGCATGGTAAGATGACTCGCTTATCATCAAGGTCTGCGCTCCGTGCAGACGTCACACAGCACCCAGCAGGAGGCCTCTGTGTACATGTACAGTACAGCAAACAATTCACCCACAGCCTGGCGCTGCACGCATGTGTCTCCTCCGCATATATAGGCAGATGCAAATACACAGAAATACTGTAGAACAAAAAAAAAAAAACAACACCTTCTATAAAGCCCATTCCTCATCCTTATTTCTGCCACTGCACACCTCCTCCCTCTCCTGTCCGCCCTGTAGGGGAGATTTCACACGGAGTGAAATACAGCGTTGCCAACATAGGAATCTCTAGGAATCAATTTATGCCACGGGGCTTTCTTTTGGCTCCCTCTGCTTAATGCACTGCCACAGTGGGCTGCTTGCAGAACGGTTTGGCTCTGTTTTCTTCATGTTTACAGGCAGAATTACTCCGAAAAGAATGTATTTGCATGACACAAAGTGACTCTGTGCTTTATTTATGGGTTTTCAACGTATCGCGATAAGAAGGCATCAATGACAATTGTCAGCATAGCTACTCTGGAGTAGACTTTTGTGTTTGATGTGTTCCCTTTCATTTATGACTGTAGTAATGTGGAAATAATCACTAGGCCAGAGCAGGTAAGTATAAGTAAGTAGTTTTCTTTTTTTTTGGATATGTGAGAATGTGGAGGCGAACATCAAAACAAGCCACCTGAATCACTTCTGGCATCTTCTTCTTTTTTTTTTCAAGGTACAAACGTGTCACTGACATTGTAACGATGATCAGTCCAGTGTGATGTTTGTGTTCCCTGTAAACACCGTGTTGCCTCGCGGCACGCCAGTAATTCCTACGTTTCAGCACCAGTGGATTGGACAGTTCCCCGTGACTTTTCCCTTCTCTTTGGCTTTTTTTATTTTTTTTCAAACAACAAAATAAATGTCCACTTTCAGGGTGAGGGCAGCAATGCATTAACAACAGGAGGAGGAAGGAGAGCGGGGGAAGATTGAGTGAAAAAGCGAGGAGGTAATCTAACAAAGGTGGCAGTATTTTTTTCTTATTGGGAGAAATATGTCTCAGCTCTGATCTGAGCAGTGCTGTAGGATCATTAATTTGCTAGCTTCTCTCTGCTCCTGCTGTTTTACTTGATTGCTTATAGCCATTAAGATGAGGCAGGATTGAGGGTGGAAGGAGGGAAAATTGGCGAGGAGAAAGATATAAAGCACAGATTTATGTCGGCATGTATGCATACATACAGAGGAAATACACAGTACTGTAGATGTACATGGAGAGAGAGACACATCCACACCAGGTACCAAGAAAATGATTCCTTTCATTCTTGTTCATGCTCACAGATGTCGGCCTAATTGCAGCTACTGTGTAAAATGGAAAGCTCAAATAAAGAGCCGGATGGACTGATGGACTGTCTTCATTATGTTCTAGTCTGTCTCTGAAAAACCACAGGGAGGAGATATGGAGGTTGGAGAGGTTTTCAATCACCATAATCCCTTCCCTGTGCTTTTTCACTACGAGGTTGTGAGTTGCCTCCTCTTGCTCTCCTTCCTCGCATCTCTTCCTATTTGTCACAGTACGGATGTGAGGAAAATAGGTGCCCTTCAGTGTAAAATCACCCCAGCCTTTCTCTTCAGAAAAGGAGAAAAGGTCACTGCTATCGTTCTTTCGGGGTTTCCAAAATCCCACTTGGAATGTTTCATTCCAACACACAGGGACCCCTGTTTGTGTCTCATTTTCTAGAAACCGTGTTGTTATTCTCAGCTTTATATGCCCCATCCACTAATTGGTGGTGGTGTAAAGATTGCTTAGGGTAGCAGAACTGCACCTCACTGAACCGACCTGTCATCTTTTAAAGATGGCGAGTCCAAGACACATCTGCTCTCCGAGGGACCAGTGTGCCAATTGGTCAACCGTGGAATCCATTCTGCAGAAGTGGCCCAATAAACCGGGGGAATATTGAGCAATGGAGTGTGAAAGTTTGTTGCTTGGCCAAACAACAAGGTCAGTATTATTGCATGTGCTTGGTTTATATTGATGATGGGGTCGTGAGATCTTGGTTGGAGACGTGTGCCTTTCACAGTTTTCTTTTATCGGGGCCAGTTACACAAACTGACATTGATTCTATTTTAACCAGAAATGAAAACAAACCAGTGCCGCATTCAATGAGGCTTGGCGCTATAAAAACCAGATTTTTTTCTACTAGAAGTGTGCCATTAAAACATTTTAAATTAACCCAGCCTTTTCAGAGATGTAGCCGCTTTCCGTTAAATGTGGATCCGCAGTGCTGCTCAGTAATTACAGGTGGGTGTATAAATGAAACTAATAATTTAAAAAAATTACAAGATTAACCAAAGAGAGCGCATTTGAATTCCCACAGCGATAATCACTGATTTCTTTTAAACAGCAACAAATAAATTCATTAAATTGAAATTATTCACAAAATATAGATACAGACAGAAGCGGAGAACGGAACACAAAAATCTCAATTATATTCAGGGTTGTGATAAATGAATAAAGTAAAGCCGGCCGTGGTTCAGACCTGAAGGGTTTATCAATAGGGCATTTATCCGTCCAGCTCGCTGATGACCGTTCTCCACACCTAGCTTGACATCCCCAAAGAAGCCATTGTTATGAAGGTCACTTCACAGAAAAGAAATGAAAAGGGCTTCATTGCAAAGTTCAGGGTAGGGACCTTTCCTTCATTGGACTCTGCCGCATTATGCCGCTGTGAATGACGTGCACTATTCAGTCCGTACAATCATTGTGGCCTCTGTAGACTCCAGTTGGACTATGTGAGTGAGGGAACCTGTAGTAAAGCCATTGGTACTTTATAATAAAAGGGTGCTACCCTTCCAAATAGAAGAGACTCATGTCTCTCTCTGTACTAAATTATTTGTGGGTCTCCTGCTTTACTTACAGAAAACGTAAGAAAATTGTTTAGTACTAAGTGAGTGCTAAGGGTTAATGTGTGCCTATATGCAAGTGATGGACAAAGATCGGCCTGCATCTGTTCTTCTTGTAGCACCAAAACGTCAGTTCAGGAGTTTTTATTCTGTTTTTTTTATTGTTATTACTATTTCAGTGATGGTGCAATTACTTTTAAGCAGTCACTTGGATATTCCTATGAATATTCTTTTTACAGTTTCTCCTAAGAATACTAAAAATAAATACAAAAAAAAAAAACTTGTGCCAAAGTGGTTGTACAAGTGTTTTGGTGAATGGCTATTGTCAGCAATTTGCAACACCATCCACTGACATTAATGAGGAAGCATTCTTTAGATCTCCACAACTCTGAGATAAAGCAATAGAAACTGCGTGTGTGAGTGTGTGTGTGTGTGTATCTGTTATTGTATGTGCATATCAAAAAAGTTTTGCGTGGACGCGGGACAGCTCTGACTTTCTGCTTTCGATTAAGCTGGTAATGAGCTGACATTAAGGTCAAGCATGGACAGTGGTGCAGTCGAGCTATACACATTAATCAAAAGAAGCTTCAAAGTGGCCAGTGAACACTATTATACTGTATATGGTGTCTTTTACCGAAAACTGCACTCCTTTCTCCAGACATCTGCTGTTGCGACTCCTAAAGAATAGAACAATTTCATTTTTTATATGTAAATAGCATTTTTCAGATACAAAATAGTGCTGTACTTTTTCTAAGACAATACTTTTCTATTTTCTTTTTTTGCAACTTAACCTTTTAGCAACAATTAGGACTGTGACTAGATTGTGTCCTAGATGAACCGAATATAACCACCCAAACAGTTTTTATTGTACGGTCAGTGAATGAATGAACACATCTTGTCGCCTGTGCAAATGCGCGGCTAAGCAGCGAGTACATCTGTATCCAAATTCAATGCACTGTTCAATGATGTAGCATTGCTTTCTTTCTTTAGTATGATACCAAATGTTGCCCGAATATCTTTAACCCTTAGAACACAGAGCATTTTTTCCCATTTCTATGTCAAAACATATACAGAGGCTATAGGAATATGCAATATAGACTGTCTTATAGCCTATTTTTCCAGCACAAACAATATAAACACAACTGATAGAAAACTACTCAAATAATTTAAAATCAAATTGAATTTGGGAAATTTGGAAATGGGTCACAGCTCAAAGTTTGCTTGGCTCATTTTTAATTAACAAAAAGAACAGAAAAACTGTTTATTTTGTGATTTCTGACCAATTATCAGACATCACAAAATATGACTCCAGGTTTTAATAAAAATGGAAAATTAACAATAACTTTGACTCAACAACACGTAAGAAAATGAAAAACACATTTAGTAAAGCCTGAAGATACTAAGGGTTAAACAAACGCAGGCTTTTTCTGGCAAGGGTGCCATACTCGTTTTTTGTTGCCTTTGTAAACTGTGGAAGTTGTGTAAACATAAGCCAACAGGGTAGAACTTATAGTATGTTTGAGACGCACACAACCAAATCATGACACAACTGGATCAGAACGAGACAAATCTTCTATTTTTCGGATGCTAACTTCTGCTTAAAATGAGGTTTTAAATCCGCACACATGTGTTTTTGCCCTCAGGGACACAATCGCGTCCCCTTTTGCTCACTTCATACCACACACATGCTCAACAGCTACTCATAAATATAACAGAGTAGATATAACATATAACTGCTATAACTGCAGTGTCATGCATTATTTCAGCACGGGGGTAAAAAGAAACCTGTAGAGGAGTAGTTGGCAGTAGTGCCAGCCACCCAGACACTCTGACGAGATTACCCCTACACTCAATTCAATTAGAAGCCCACTTAAGTCACCACTCACCCCTTCAGGGTCTCCATAATCATAACAGATGGCTCTCTATGAGACACCTACCATCTTTCAACTCCAAGAGGCCCGAAGTGGAGCCGAGCTGGAGAACTCATAATGGCACAGCAGTGGATCACGCTGAGTCTTTTTCCCCGTGCCGTTTGAGTAATAATTCTGTTGTAGCCAACGTGGATAGAGAGGTCCACAAACTAAACACTTCAAGCATAGCAATCAAAACATGAAGCTGTGTTCATTATTATGGCTATTTTTGTGATGCACACGGCGACACTCAATACTGCTTGACATTCTGTAGGTATCGGTGTATTCAAATAGTCGCAAGTCTTTTTCTTTCTTGTCCAACTGTCAACACATCACATAACATATATTATAACGTGATTTCACAGCATTTCTCATTTGCATTTCAATATTGTATATTCCATTCCAGTGTATATTCTCTCTCTCTCTCTCTAGTAATAGAACCTAAGTGATGATAGGAAAGGTATGAAATCAGTGATAAAGAACTTCGATTGAGATTAAGAATGAATTATAATTGATTAAGCACCTCTGGGGGGCAGTATTATACCCCTCTGTCTATAACCTGCCGCAAATCATTATTAGAAGAAGCGTAGGAACTACGAGCTTTTTGGTTTTGGTAACAGTGATGGACATCCATAACTTCATTTCCTGCTATTTGATTTCATACAATTATTCATCAAATAGGTCCATTGCATTAGTCAATGAAATTATATGTGAATTTACCAGAAAGCAAATTCATTGAAAATCAGAATTTTAAAAAGATGATTGCCTTCTTGACCATGTTTTTTATTGCCCTATGAATTGATGTTTATGATTATATTATAGAATGTGTACATTTAAAAAAACATTTAGCTTCAAGTATATGAAATCAGTTTTTAGGCATCTTTACGACACAATATCCAATCATAAGTGGCGTTCTTTCTCAGTGAAGTCTCACTTGACTTCACTGAGAAAGAAGAACATAAATTGTATGATGAACAAAAATGACTGCATGCAAAATGAATAGGTGCGACAAGCCAGACAGAAATTAAATTTTTTTTTCCTCACAGATTTGACAACCAAAAAACCGTATCATTAGGGCCGACTATAAAGAAGTGTATGCACAGTACAATCACTACAGCAGCTCAATCCCAGCAATACTGCTCAGGTTTTACTCACAGCAATCAGTCCCTTTAAATGTACTCATCTGTGTGATTATTGTTTTCCCATACTCCCTCTCTGCAAAGTTCTCCCAAGTTGTTGAAACTCTTGGACCTGAATGAAACGAACACTCACAAGTGCGATTCAACCTTCATCCATGTACATGTTAGCAAGATCCACTTCAAATTTACACAGAGAGACAAGTCACTTGAACATTCCCAGTGCCTACTGGTTAAACAAAACAAAACAAAAAAACCCTTGAACCCCACAAAGGTTTTTCACCACTGGGAATATGTTTAATTGTCCTTCACTCCTCTTCGTTCTGACTTCTTCCTATACCGCTTTCGAACATGAAACATTTGTCTTGCACTACTTTGTTTTCTTTGTCTGCATTCCATGTTTAAAATAAAGATGATAATAACAATGGTAAAGATAGCATAGCGGTTAGCATTTATGTTTGTAGCACTCCTTACTTTTAGTCGTGGGAATGCTGTTAATTGTCTTATGTTAAAACAGAGGTCTCCAACCTGTGGCCCCACTTAATATCAACTTATAATGATAAGTTATTTCAACAAACACTTATTTTGAAATTATTATGTGAACTATCGTCATAAATATTATTATTTCCAAGTTGTTTTTCTCTAAAAGGTGGACTTTTTTTTTCACTTGACCAGCCCCCCCCAGTGACCAAACTAGACACTCCGTGGCCCCCAGGTCATTTGAGTTTGAGACCCCTGTTTTAGAGGCTTCTCCAGGGTTTAAAAGTCAGAGGTTTTATTGTGATTGTCGGCAAATTAAATACATTATTTATTAAGGTAGCCCTTTTTATGTTATTGCTCCTTCCTTTTTTATGTTATCTCTTTGCACAGTTTTCCATGACCTGTAAATATGGCGAGCAGTGTTGTCATTGAGATCATGTTAGCATATGCTGAGCTTAGCAATTTGCTCAAAGCATCCCTGTGCTGCCTCAGAGAGCTGCTAGCCTACTGGTGGGTGTTTCATTCTCCACTTTAATTGAATTTATCTTGTGTTGACAGTGTTGATACTGTTGCCCTGAGCGAAGTCTGGATGTTCAACCAATTGTTCCTACTGAGTTAATTCTGCCTCTTTTTTTTTTCTTTATTTTCCTCCAACATTTAATCATTGTTTGCTCACTCTCAGCATCCTGCCACAAAATATCCACATTTGTGATGCCAGAAGGTCTTTAAAGGTTTGCTTATCTCTGGCCCATTTGATTTGTGTTTGTCCTCCTTGTTGGGGAAACATAATCATATTCCCATTGGCAGGGTCTTTGTGTGCTTTACAGATTAAGTAAATCAAAATATCTGACAAGCAAGTGGACCATAAGTGTCCTGCTCAGGCATCAAACTCCAGTTAAGATGTCTTCTGAGACAGTTTTGCTCTCTTTCAGTCTGGAACAACTTGCTCTATTTTTCATGTAAACTGTAAAAGAGCCCCCGCGCGTGGCTCTTGCAGAATGAATGAGGCCCCGCATTTATTCCTTTGTGGTGCCTGGAGGTAAAACACTCACTTGTCCTCTTGTCATTAGGATTGTGTGTCCTACTCCTGACCCATGTCGAACACCATCCTTGCTTTCTTTTCCACTTCTTCTACTTTTACTCAACACAATACCATGTTAAAAAAAGCTCCAGAAATGGGCTGAAACTTAAACAAAAGGAAAAAGAGGCAGCTCTTTGATTGACTGTGCACTGTATGAACTGAACACTGTGATTTTGTTTTGTTTTTTTTTCTCGCACACAAAGAATTGAGTTTCCCTGCTGAGTGAGAATCTGGCACCAAAGTGCTTCTCGTCGTACACAAAACAGCCAATCAAAGGCACAAACAAGGTCTTTTTTGTTTTTGGTACGATGCGAATGTTCAGTGAATGGAAAGCAACTATCTAAACAACAAACAGGGCAGGGATGTCAATTGAGCCTTTCAGTTTTTGAGAATCAATTTTCCATCATTTTTTTTTTCCATAAACAAAGAAGATATTCTATTGTTTTCACATCAATAAAGTTTAATCACATTCTGAAATAAAACATTAACCACAAACAACTCGGCGTGTATTATGTGTATAACAAATTGTTCAACACACCTGGAATGAACCGCAACAGAAGATTGAAGCAGCAATCATCACTGTGTGATCAAAGAGTCTTTACTCCATAATGTGCTGATCCATCCTTGCCCAGATAGAGCTACTTAGTCCCTGTAATGTCCTGGGGTCCCCTCTCATTGCTGCCTTTGAATCCTGTCACAGATAACACAGCAGATTCTCTGCCTCTCCTGAGTCACTTTCAAGTCGACTGTATCTCAAATCTGGCATCGTGACTGCATGCATACATGTCTGCAGCGAGAGAGGCACGACCCGCGCTTCTGTACGACTTTGTGGTTTCTATTGTTGAACAACTGGATGCAGATTTTTGATGCCCGTCTCATGGAGTAGGAGAAAGGACATGCGTGCTACAGAAGGTGGACGCGTTTACATATGAAAAGAGATGCGTTCGTTTCTAAACGATGTAGCCGTCACTGCTCATACCTCCGTGCATCCTTTATGTTGGCATGGTTGAGTCATACATCCACGAGCAGCAATTAATGCTCTACCACTTTATTCTCCACATGAGTCGCTGGTGCCAATCCCAGCTTGATATCAGGTGGTAGTTCTCCATGCCATCCCACTCATCTCTATCTGTAAGTTTTCAGATGACATGCATAAATATATGGACAAAACAGAATGTCGAGTACACACTGTTACTATTATTATTTTGATAATCGATTAATAGGTTTGAAGCTTTTTTCATTATTGAAACAAGATTGTTTTAGCCTCTTAAACGTGAATATTTTCTTAATTTCTTTGCTCCGTTTAACCAAGAAATCAAGAAAACGGAATCATTTTGGTCTGTGGACAAAAACGAGACGTTCGAGGACGTCGTCATTTTCAGTATTAACGTTTTCTGACATTCTGTGGACCAAGCGATTACTCGATTAACCGTGAAAATAATTGACGGATTAAACGATTCCAGAAATAATTGTCAGTTGCAGCTCTACAGACTATACTTACCGACTGTATGCAAATATGCATACCTGACATTCAGCATCAATTAGATGCTGAATGTGACCTCACTCTGGAAGAGATTATTTTTCATTTTATTTATTTATTTTCCAGTCACATCGACCTGAACTTGTGCTGTTACATAATATTATGACGTAATGTGGATATTGGTTGGAGAAGATGATAGAAGAATGGCAGATATTACATCGGCTTATGACATGCCCCACCAATCAGAGAGGTTCCACGGTTCATTGCATTATTATGCTTCCTTTATCGCTGTGCAAGGCTCAGAGTGTCACGGGGAGATTAATTGGAGAGGCTCAGTGATGAAAACGGCAGCTAAGATGTTTTGGTGTCAAAATCCCTGCAACGTGTGAATGTCCCTCTCCGCTGAACGAGACACGAGACAAGCAGAATATAATGGTAAACATCCTCCCTGTTGAAATGTCTTTATCCAAGACAGTCATGACATCTATAGCTGAATATGCGTCGCGTGACACCGCAGGGCAAAAATGCCCCAATGACTTTGTAAATTTCTTCTTAAAAGGCGACACCGTATGAATGAAAAGCAAATGCAAATGTCAAGTGAAGGAATAGGCAGAGGGAAAAGTGGAATTATAGTGCAAAATATACCGTGACAATATTTTATATTATGCCAGATACGACAGCTAGTAATGATAGAATTTTAACTTAAATTTGTGCTCCTCTACCTCCTACAACCATTTGACTTTTTTCAGAGTTTTGGAGTTTTATCATTATATACACATTTCATCAGCTAAAGGTCAAAAAAAAAAAAACATGCTTTAAATGTGAACTGACTAAACCCTTAACATAATTAAACATTAAACATTGGTGTGGCTCCATAAAGTCTCTGCACTTCTGATTCCAGACACAAATTACACGACATGATGCCACATTGGCACTTGAATGTGCTACACATCACAAAGCCAAGGACATTTCGATCTATCGGGACCCCGCCCACTGCCAAAATATAACCATTCATTTCTAGCTCAGCGTATGAATTGAGACTAAGCAGTATACCACGCGGTGTTTCCCCTATACTAATGGTCCTGTTGTCTGACCCATGAGGGCAACACGCTGGAACTCTTCTCAAATGTAATCTTTAAATACGGTTTAAAGACTTAAGGGTGTGACCACCTCCATCGTCCCCACTCCTGACCCGTTTCTCCCACTCTGCAGCAGAGCACTTAGCTTCACCCGGGATGTGTCAGCGCTCGGTGGATGTGACGACTGCGAGGCGAGGGACGATGAGGATTGGTGGGGAGGAGGTTGGGTTTTTGCGCACGCGGGGGGGGCCTTGTTAATGGGTATACAATGTGCTGAGGGACGAGGAGCCGCGTGCTCCAGCAGACAGTGCTGTCATCGCAGGGGAAAGCCAACGTGACGGTGTGGTTGAGAGGGAGAGAGGAAGGGTTATTATTCTCCCACTTTGTTTATCAGTTATCATTGGAAAGCACACGTAGATAGGACTGTAGCCTTAAACACACAAGCAGAGCCGCTGACGGATACACACACAGGCACACATCCAGTGATATGCAGGCAGTAAAAGACTCCGAAATGAGCACAACACACATACACACACACGCATAGTTAAATGAATCTCCTAAATCACAAGCCAGTATTCAATTCATTAGGGAGCTCGCAGCAGCTGTTCTTGTCTAACTACATCAAGGCAAAGATTTAACACAGGAATCTAACACTGAACACTTAGACAAGTCTGCTTTTCAAAGGGATGGGGGAATTCTCTCGGCAAATTGGTTTAAAACTTGTAAGTCATAAGTATCATTTAGTCCGCAGCACGAGTACGGTCCAAATGAAATTAAAGTCGATGCACTGAAATGCAGTTGGTCCGAGTAAAACCCCACTGCCACCACACAAGAAGTGTACGTCAGACATTTATTATTATTATTATTTTTTGTCTTTCCAAAGTTCACTTTCCCTTATTGCACCAATGCCTGCAGTTGTTTACAGTGATGTGATTTTAGGAGCTGCTTAGATCCAATTTACAGGGAGATTCAGCTGTATTGTAATTTGGGTTTAATTTCCTCAGCTTTGGCTGTCAGCTGGGATATAAAAAAATGCACAAGTTGCTGACATCTAGTGCATAAAAAAAAAGTGACCTGGCAAAAAACAGTGGCATTCAGAGGATCAGATAAGGAGTAAACAACCGCTCTCTTTTGCCAGATTATTATCACTTACGGATGATTTTCTTCCCTTGCTATAAGGAAAATGAGTGAAAACGTGTCTGTTTGCAGTTCTCCTTCCATTCGTCAGTTCATGACTTTGGCAACCCGAGTAGTTCTCATAGTACAGCACCGATGCAGAGAGAAATACTCGCGTTCAGACAATTTGTTATACAGAGCTCAGCCAAAATATACTATCACTATTAATTCCACCTCGTATAAAACAAGTATCCAGAAATTGTGGCCCCTTTAAGAGTGTACGTGCAGGGAGAGAGAGAGAGAGAGAGTCCGGTGTATGAGCAGAGTTAGCATTAGTCACTATGAAGTGGGGTAAATATGTGTTGCGTTCCAAACCTGTTGAGAGAAATAAACACTCGGACTCTCTCAGATCACCCGAGTGTCTGCCTGTTCATCCCCTATCTGTAGGGTACTGCTTCTCTGTTAACTACAATACTACACTTATGTAGTTCTACATACAGTAATTCCTAATTTGACCCCTGGGGTTGCATTTTTATTTGCTCCCACTTTAGTTTCAGGAATACTACATAGATGATTAGTGAAATCATTTCTAGATCTTGACATGTTCTAATCACAAGCAATTAAATGTGAAACAAAGGGAAAAACATTGCAGTTCTTGTTGTTTATCGGTTATTGTGCTATTATTTTACGTGTGACCACTTGAGATTAGACTGCTCTGTATGTGGGCCCCCGACTTCCAATGAGTTTGACACCCCTGGTTTAGACCTATTCATTTACATGTATGATGCTGCAAACATCAATATGGAATAGGAATCAGTCCTCGATACAAAAACCATCTCCAGATATGTTAGTTTTAGTGTTTGTTCTTTATTGCAACATGTCGGGTTATAAACATTAACATTTCAGTCCACAAGATGGGAACTGACCAAACTTCTCGACGGTTTTTCTCCACTGAATATATAGCATCTTTCAGATTGTTAGGAACGAATTATGTTCTGATCAAATTTAGCGTGTCCAGAAAAGCTGCCCTTATCTGGTATGGCCCGTAAAATAAAAATACACAACAGAGCAAAATATAGCATGAGGGATTACAGCAGTTTAATTATTTTGTGACTGTTTATTGCTCTTTTCCAGGTGATGGATTGCTCGAAAAATACAATGGATAGATGGCAAAAGATTTAAATGGAAGGGGTCACTCAATTTGGGAGACCATAAATCAGCTGCACATATTCACCTCCCCATCCATCCTTATTATTTCGTCTTAGAAAAGACCGAGCCCTCCTGTTGGCCTCGGCGTTTGGTTCAGCGAGCAAAAATACCATCTACCTTTTCTTTTTTGTTCTGTTCTTTACTGTGAAAAACTGTTTCTGTGCCAGTGTAGTGACAAAATGAGCCGATTCACTTTTGAGCACTTTTTATTCAACTAGCAGCTCATCCCGAGAGAGAAGCTCAAATTGTCGGAACATGAGTTTGAAATAATATTCACTCGGTGTTTTTTTATATTACGGCTGCTGAAACTTTTACCACACAGAATTGTGTTGCCTTTGTTTTGTGGCGTTTTTTTTTCTTCTTCTTCTTCTTCCCCCCTGCATCATCTCCACCCGCAGCACGAGCACGAGCCACTGCATTCAACAGACTTTGACAGCGCACCACTAGCACGCGCTAAAGCCTTTTGTCTATGAATGTGTGGCTTGAATCAGAATAAATACTTTTAACAAACAATCCTTTTTAAGCTCCCACAGAAAAGCAAAGCAATAAATGTCTCCAGGAGCCAACTGGCACCAATGTTCTGCCTCCTAAAATTGTGATTTGAAAAAGGCAAAGCTGCCAAAGAGATTAATGTGAAAGTACACATACTGAGGTGTACACATTGTCGCTCGCAACACCAGATTCTTTGTGAATTTTCTTCTGATTGGTTCTGGGGTGGTTAGGATTCAGAGCGCTGTGTTGAAAAAGAAAGACTCCGTGCGGCTGTGTGGAGCTCTCGCACTGCACACTCGGTTTAAGTTAAGCAAAAACCTTGAGGTTTATACTCATCCAACAAAAACAAAAAGCCAACGGACGACATGGTGGCCAGTGTGGGCAGTTCAGTCTGTGTATTGCAAGGACATGCCAGGGTGAAGGGGTCACAGGAGAGGGAGTGAGAGACTGAAAGAACAAATGAGGAGGAAAAAAGATGACAGGATGGAGAGGATAAGATGAGGTGTGTGTGTGTGTGTGTGTGTGTTTTTTTTGCTTGAGCAATCTGGTGTGTGTTGGTGAGAGACTTGCCTCCACCAGTGCTGAGGGCAGCAGGTCCTTGGCAGAGGGAAATCTTTTGTGGGTGGAAGGAAGAAGAACAGGATGGAGGAGGAGGAAGAGAGGATTTTGGCTGCAGTGCCGGTTCTTGGACGTGTAGCGATGGCAGGGTCGTGTCAGGCGTGATTGGCTGCGGTCTTTGATGGAGGTTGACCTTGAGCTCTTGCTGCTTTTTACGGACTCGGACTGCTCGATGAAAACCAGGCACACGCGTTCTTGTGTTTGGTCCTTGGGGAAGCGATCAGTGGGAGGCACACGCACACACATACATGCGTGAGAGTGTGTGCTTCGCATACACTGACTGATGGTTTTTACTTCAGTCACTGTACATGGTACTGCACTCAGCAAAAAAAAAAAAGGCACATAGTTTTAACTCACATTTCTGTTGCCAAAATGAGGTGAAGTGAATATCGCTGGCTTCTTCCAATATGTCCCAGCAGGCTGTACACTAAGAGGTGCAACGGAGCTCATTCACGTATATTTTCATATGCCTGTGATTCTATCATTAGCATTATTGACTCTCCCTTATTGCAGCACAAAATTGCTATGTTTTAGTAAGTTTCATTCATAAAAATGTTCCCTAACTAAGTATGATTATCTAAAATCATTCAATATTGATATACCTATGAACACCATGGCACTATGTGAATTTAGGAATGAAAACTCTTCATGTTGACCCTAATTAACATGCATTACCCCGCACAAACACAAATGAATTGATTAGGACTGAAAAGAAGCCGGTCTTTATTGTGTTATTCTTTTGATCATAAATGGCGGCGGTCGTGATGATGATAATAAGATAGGACAGAGATATGTCATCCCGTCTCGCAGTGGCTGAATCTGAAAGGATTGTCGGGACACGAGGCACCTTTTGGTCGTGAAGGTCGCACATCTGAGTGGTTCCTGAAGGGCACGGGAAAGTGATCCTGCCTTTAAAAAAAAAAACCCTCTGACAACACATTAGCTGGTGCCCAGGGAGCAGCAGTCATAACACACACACACACACACACACACTCTGCAGAGCTACAGGGGATATTTTTTCAGTTTTCTGTGTCATGTTTGAGAAAACCTCTCTGATTGCACACATGGTCCATGTGCCTCTCCATCATGTATGTGATGTAAAAATCAGAGACTAGCAATAATCTAATTATAATAATAATAACTTCAAATAACATTGGTACAAAATCGCCAAGAATTGGCAGTTCTTCCCAAGATGGCAGCATTCCTGTAGGACTTGGAGCAAAGTCCTCATTGACTTTTTGGACCGTCCTGGCATGATAAGCATGTGTACCAACTTTTGTTCATGTTAGTAAAACATTTAAAAAAAAAAAAAATCACTCAATAGAAGCTTTTTTTTTTTTCCATTTTCGTTAGCCCCTCCCACTTCCAGTTTCCACGCGTTCCACACTTTCAAACGTAAATTTAGGACCCTAATAAAGAGAATGGAGATGATTTACCTGGTCAGTTTGATAAGAGGCCCCACAGTCTGCTCCATTTCAGATGGATATTTTCCCACTTTTAATGGACCAGTCCTCCATATGTTTATGTGCCGGCTGTGTAGTTGCCGGTTAGGTAAATACTCCACGAGCAATATTTAACTTGAGCTCATCAATTACGGGTACTGGCCAGCAGTGTGGTGTAATTGTTGGTAAGGTGAGCTGCCACATTGAAGTCTCTGCGTGGAGAGTGAAGACAATACAAGGGCAAATACTTTATGTACAATGAAGTTGAGGACATTATGTTTTGTATAGCGATGTTGACAGGTACACAAGTCAGAGCTGCCAACACTGCAGCACTGCCGCTCTATAGGTTACCATTCAGATTTGAAAGCTGCAGAACTTAATGTACTCTGGAGTGTCAAGCACACTTACTGCAAGTGTGTACTCTATAAAGCAAAAGTAGCAGAAGAAGCAGAAAAGTTTTTTCATGACCCACAGTCACAAAGTAGTGCTATTGTATTTTAATATCATACACCATCATCTTTGCCTTTTTCTGCCGCTTAACTGTGGGCAGGTTGCAGCGGTAGCTCAGACAATGCCTAAGGCATTTTCATGCTAGCCAAGACATATAATCTCTTAAGATTCTGTTGGTCTTCTTCTTCCTGCTGGACATTTCCCACAAGACCTTAAGTGGCAGGAGCCCAGGAGGCATCCGAATCAGATATTCACTGTCCATAAAAACTGATGTAGACTTCATGTTCGATCTGAAACATAGCAAGCATATACTATATTTACCACTCTAACACTTCCTGCACTAAAAAAAAAAACAACACTCGTTAACCCTCAAGTTCAAGACACACTGTCACACGTTTGACTTTTAAGATGCTGTATATAATTTCTCCCACTGGTTTAATGAAACCCTTCATACAAATAAACCATGAGCGTTAAATCGTGTATGAGATTCAACACAAGGCTGCTAATTAAACTAAAGTATGAACACATATAAAGCTGCAACTTGCAAGTGCCAGTCACCGTGCGCAACATGATATCAGAAAACACAAACTTCTGTATCGTATATCTGTACCGTCTCCAACTGTGTAGTTGTACAAAAAAACATTCTGTACCTCGTCACAGGCATTTTTTAAGAACTGTTTATTTCTGTACAATCCAATTTAGTTTAGTTTATTTATATTACAAATTGAAAAAAAAGCCCAAAACATTTTAATACAAACACAAAATAGTCTTGAATGAAAAGGAGCAGAAAGAAGAATAATCATATTTACTCTGCCCCCTTATCCCAAGTAATCACTTTACATACTATTTAAAACAAAAGTACAATCATTTACACAAAATAAAACAAGTAAATAAATGTAATGTAATGGAGCAAAATAAAACAAGTAAATAAAATAGTCATCGTCCAACACAGCCACCCACTTTCCTGTTGTTAAGCAAATTACAAAACCTCAAAGGAACATCTATTTGTTAAGATGCAATTTATTCAAATTTAACACTTTTCATTGTCTTTCCTTAACACACACACACACACATATATATATATATATATATATATATATATATATATATATATATGTATACATATATTTTAAAAGATCTCTGTTCCTTAGAAGTTATACCTGCTTTCTCTTTTTCCGAGTTTTTTTTATATATCAGCTTTAAACATAATTTGGAAAATACTTTCCCCAAACTACAACACAGTAAATCAGATACAGAACAATCATAGTGTCATATGAAATACACAATGCTCTGTTGTCTGATAAATCCTTTACTTTGTGTAACATATGATATTGTCACCTTTGTGTAATTTATATAGGGGCTATTCCACATGTTATATGCCAAAAACTTTCTGTGGCCGGAGAAAGATGGGGGCATTGTTTGATGTTAAAAGTCCGTATGAGATGTAGCATGCCCCTCTGCACAATATTGCCCCTGTGCCATGTTTGTATTGATGCTGTATATTTTTCATCACACAATCTCTGTTGGGTCGACTCACAGCTTCGGATTATTGCTGCAGCGAGTTCACGTTTTTTTGGTGGAAATGTTATGCAGTTTGCAGACAAAGTGCTTGGTAACAGGGTAACAAGGAAAGGAAAAACAGGAGAGGGAAAAATGCTCCTGTGGTGGAGTCGATCTAGCCGAGCATAGACTTCCAGCGTTTTTTTTTTTTGAAAGTATGTTTCTAGCAAACGCTTTTCCCCTGGCACATGTTTCCCCTCTTCCATCCCCTCAAACTAAATATAGATATGGAGGAGAAGGTGAGTGTGAGAAAGAGATGTATCGCACGCAGGCACGTTGTCTCATCATTTCTTCTGTTCATGTTGAATTTTCCAATTATGGCTGAGTGACATGTCGTGTAGCAAATGGTGCTGGAGCTCAGTTCGCAGCAGACAGCACTTAATGAGCTTTATATCGTCTATTCTCTATTCAAGTTCATATCATCTATTTCTGTGATTTCTGTGGGAGAGCAGATGAAAGTGTGCCTCTAAAGGTATCTCTGGAACTGCTTCCCAGACACCTACAACTGCGATGAGACAAAGTCGAGATTATTACCTCCTGATCAGCTTTGATCATTACCCTTTTTTTTTTCTTTCTTTCTTTCTTTAGAGACACTAAGTACATATGAAATGTCACATAATCTACTACTATCTAACAGTATAGAAGCTGGTGACATCACTGTATACTGATGTTCTCACTGTCTATATGATACCAGCATGCGGGCCAGGACTGGCATTACACAGATACATCAAACCCCATCAGTTTGTCAAACTTGGGTTTTACCTGCAAATAAAGTGGAATATGTTGAAGTATCTGTTGAAGGTCCCTGCTTGTTGTTTACTGACTAAAGCAATAGTTTTACTTCCCAGTCCCAGTGCCTCGCGTTTCAGTTCAGTTCAGTTCAGTTCAGTGTGGCCGGACTAATGTGTGCTTTGAGTCAACTCGGTGACTTTGCAATTTCTTACTGAGTGACCAACTCTCTCACCCCTCACAGTTCATTGCACTGTTAACCCTGTGACTTGTACTTGTGTTTCTGACTGCAGGACTGTACCGTGCCTTAAGCCCTATTTGGACAGGATTAGTTTTACATGAGGAGGTTTGGTTAAGTAATTATTACCAGAGCTTCTTGGCGTTTCCCGGACGATGTCAGTGAAGATTACAGCGACTTTTATCTTGGGTGAAAAAGCAGTAAATACATGCGTAAATATCTGATGTCATCTGCTGTTTACAAGTAGTTTACCGTGAATTTTCAAGCATGGATCGACTCGCTGTTGTTGATGTGTGTCTTCACCTGTGATATCAAGACGCAGCACAGTACGCACATGGCGACAGGTGGTGACGGCGGTGCATAAATCGGGCGCCGCTCTGTGTCCGGGAAGTCTGGGTGAAGTTGTTTGCGCGTAGCCTGTGACAGGTCCCCTGGATTTGCTTCCCCCTGCTTGCCCCCGCGCCCCGGGTTACTAGTGGTCATAGTGGCGGCTCCGCGACTAGGCCCAGTAAAGGACTCCGGGGACAGAGGGAGCGATTTACCTCTCCCAATTGTGGTAGTTTTATTGAAGATTTCTTATCCCATGCGAATTAGCCATTAAAATTACAGATGTCCTGTGGTAAAATGACATCACTCCACCTCCCCATGAAAAACTAATCCGAATAGGGCTGTAGACCTGCTGCCAGTAAGGATTGAGCTTTTTATTGTATTTTATGTCACAACGTGTGCACAGTCGTCCTTGTTTTGTCTATATATGTCTATATATTATACCCTATACCCATGATTTTAGTATTGTCCGTGTTATTGATCGTTTCAATCGTGTCATTTCTGTATTGAGGTGCAGGAGATTTTTAACTTGTGGCTGTTCTTACATTTTATGAGCCAGTATTTGTGTTCCCTGCTCTTGACTATTTATTGTCCACGGGTCATAAACTTAAAGTGAACAATTAATAGCAGTTAGGTGACTTATAGGCTTGTTGAAACTAATACATTGAAGATGCATTGTAGTGCGTTCATTTTACAGGGACAGCACATGATCAATTATGGCCATGTTACATTACTTATTGTTTTTCCAGTTGCTATAAGCTGCAAGAGCATTTTTTGTTATACTTTATTATAAATCATATTTAATTTCATAGTTTTCTTGATTGATGAAAGCGTATCCATGTGCATTAATATGGAGGGAAGATGCCCTAGTTGCTTTAAGTACTCGTTCATTTAAGTACATGAATGAATGATTTGTTTTGCCCTGGCAGAGGTTTGGTTCTTCTTAGTTACACATTATTGGACACCAGTGACAAACTTTTAAAAACACTGGTAATCTTCTCTTTCGTGCTTGTTTATTTAGATGTGATGGAACAATCCATGCAGCTACTCGTGATTGAGTTTCACTTCACTCTTGACGTGACAAACATCATCCTGCTCAAACGCCCTTTACAGCGGTGATTACTGGTCAGCTGTTAGCCAAGCAGCTAATGCTCAGCACTTGAGTGCAACATCAGTGCTCTGCCCAAACTAATGCAATGCTCCATTAACGACTGATTGATTGATGATTGAAAAAGGAAAATGTGGCACGAGCTGCAATAAATCATTTGTGTGTTGCCTCAGAATTTCTTCCTTGTACGGATAGGGAACCCTCAGTTTGGATTTGTAATCATATAAATGCTATCTTAAATTAATATTTACACATTTTGAGAAACCTCACCCATTTGAATCAGTTCAAATGAGGTCTCTGAATGAGAATGACATTCAAAGAAAATAATCAAGGTGACTGTCAATAGTCTGATTATTGATTCACTTATGTCCAACACAAAGATGTGACTTTACAAGCAGTGCTCACCAGTCATGTAACAGGAACCTGGACGACTTGCCGCTGATGGCCCGCATCAATCTTCACATTAGTGGACACCTGAGAACCTAGAGATGAATCATCCTCCAGAGGGACAGTCCTGGGTGTCCTCTATGCTCCATCTTTCTCTCGCCCCCCCTCGGGGATGTGTATGAAGCGCTGTAGGGGTTGAGCTGGGTGGCGTGAAACACACATCAGGCCTCAGTGATTGAGAGTCCACATCCAGTGACCATGTACATCAGCTTCTACAACACACCTACCTTCCAACTGCTCTGGTCTGGTAGAGTGTGAACCCTCCCCACCTGCTTCAGTGGAAGGGGGCAGCAGGGGAGGCATACAACCCGTCATCCCCAACTGATGGATGGGGGACATTACAGCTCTTGGGGACAGGTGCCACTAACGATTAAAGGCCCTAGCCAGTGGCTTGGAAAGAATGGAAGTGGAAAGAGGAGAGGGGAAGGAAAGAGAAACTGTTGCCGCAGAACGCGTAAACACAAACGCTGCAGGGAAAGCAGACGTGAAGCGAGGTGCGAGGTGGAGGAGAAAGGAGGGGGCGTTGCAGGTAGAGGAGCGACAGATGGTAAGATCTGTTTTTCCTCTCTGTGTTTGGGGGTAAAGTGTGATATATGTGTCTGCCTGTGTGCCAAAACAGTGATCACACATGCAAACATGTCTGCTAAGAGGCGCGGAAACACTTTGTGCATTCTTTTCTATTCAAAAAAAAAAAAACCCCAAGAAACATGATGGACACTCCTGCCTTTCTGTCTGTCTGCCAGATTCCTGCAGATGCCCAGATGCTCCTCTGTGCTGTCAACGACATTAATTTCCTAACCCTGTCATACTCCTCCCCTGCTTAAGGGGCAAGTCAGCTGTCTGTCACTGGCGTCTCTATTTCCTCCTCGAGCTTCATTGTTTATGCCTCATATCTCGCTCGTTTGGAGCTCAAAATGATTTCCATATCCATAACCTGTTCAGTCTTTGCAGGTAAACACATCATAAGCAGCGAATAGTGTAAACGGTGTAATTTCTATCTCCCTCATCAGTGCAAACACAACAAACCAGAGAGTTATCTGATACGTGGCGAGCCGCTTCCAAATTAGACAGAGGTTGTCATGTCACACGTGGGACCGTCGATTCCTGGATAATGATCACAGCCACTAAAATAAATCCCCCATGGAGATGAAATGGGACAAAAAAAATAATCAGCGCGCTGCAGCTTGTTTCCATTGAAGCTGTTGAGAGGGAGATGTGTGAGTGAAAGGCTCAAGATAGGAGGGAGAAAGCAGCAGTCCACCGGGTATGGGCTGCTCTTTGTTAATGCCAAGTTCAACAGACTGATTGTGGAATTGAATCTCTACAGGACTGAGGCGAGGAATAATGGGCCCCAGCCGAGAGAATGTAGCTATACTTTAGGATTCAGCTGCGGAGAGAAAAGTACTGCCATCAGCAGAATAAAGGACAGCAGTAAGGACCAATGTCTGTCTCCAAAACACCAGTGATTGTGTGGAAATAGCCTTGACATTCAACTATAATTTGCTTTGTAATGACCGAAAATAGCCGCAGATGAGCCTTCCAAGATTGCTGTGTTATCAAAAATTGTGTTCGCGAAAAACGTGAAAAACATTTGCAAACAGCAGGGGGAGAAAACACTTCAACACCACCACCGCCACCAGCCCCTCCTCCTTATCCAAATTCAGCTCCAGCTCCTCTCCTGATCCCACCATTTTCAGTCCTTTTTTAAGCTAGAGGCAGTCTGTCAGTGTTTACTGTTATAGTGTTTCGTGTTTGCTCATCTGGTTTACCATAATTCCTCAGCAAACTTTCCCTTTCCTCCATGGCCTCTATATTAAGACTCTGTCGTCACTGACGGATTAACTCCTCTGAACTTCTCAGGGATGATACAGAGCTCCTAAACCAATGCCTGGCTGTTTAACCCACACAGTTGGGCTTTTCTATCCATTTCCAGATGCCCTCATTAAATACTAAAGAACACAATAAGAAAATGAACTGCAGTGTTTCAGGTTTTTTGCCCCAAGAACTAAATGTATGTTTTTCTCCATTTGCTCTGACAATCAAAACCTAGCCAAAGTTGGCATTCACCGTTCACCAGCTATTCCTCCAAATAAAGAAAGAGAGTAAACAAAAAACTTTTCTTAAACGTCTGCGCACTTAAAACCTGCGTGTCCGACCTAATTATAATGAAAGGGATATTTCTCCTCGGTTAGCTCATGTCTGATAGGTTGTCATGTGGGTTTCTGCTTCCTCTCGAAAGTGTCGCTTTATCAGTGAGTCTGCGTCGCGCTGAGTCTCATGCCAGCTTATCTCTGTTCAACCATTAATTAGCACCAAGTGTAGCAATTACACTCAAATATCCCAAGCAACAAAGACACAAAAGATGCCCCTACCCCATCTCCTACCCCCGCCCCACTGTACCATGGCCCTAAAAACTACACCAGCTCCCACAAATGACGGGAAGGAGAAAGGGTTGAGGAGAATGAGGAAATGAGAAAGGGAGATTTTTTCCGAGCAACACAAAGACAGAAGTCGGATAAGACTCCACTGTCGTTTTTAATTGGTTTGTCTCTCCTGAGAGGAGCTCCAGATCTCGAAAGGGGTTTATTTTGCAAGCCTCCCCGTGTATATGCCGAATGTGTGCATATACATGACTGCGAGTTTGCATCCACACGTAACAGTGCAGTGACTGAAGAACCAGCTAAAATTGGGAAAATTGGAGTTTCATGCTGGTTTGAGCGTCTTTGCTGGCAGCTCAGCCACTACTTGCAAACAGGCTAGGCTTGCAGGAAAATTGGAAATTGTCTGAGAAGGCTCACGTACACCAGCTCCCCATGTTTTTGGCATTGCACGACACGGTAACATTGTACACTGGAGTCTTTCTCCAAGTGGTAACCTGTATTTGCTGTGTTTGTAGTTACTGCAGACGGAGATTTGGTGTCAACATACATTACTATGTCAACTTAGAGAAAATTGTAGCTTTCAAGGGAGACAGACATATAATTTTATCCCATTTTAGATCAACACAATTCTAATTTCCCTTTGAGTTGGAAATGTGTTGTTGTTGCGAACTCAAAATTTCTGTGTTGGGAGTGTTGAATTCACTTTGTTGAATTCACTTTATTATTATTTATTATATTATTTATTTATTTGAAACTTTTCGCACCTCTCCTGCTACTTTTCCAGGCACTGGCAGATACAGAAGACCACTATACTGTAGCATAATCTTGACTCGCTGAAAAGCATCTAGTAGCTTTTATTAGGCGTGTCCACGAGCAGCAGCAGGGACTCAGGGTCACGTGCTTTTTGTGAGTATTGCCTTCGTAAATGCAGTTCCGTAAGCGCTATGTTAGTTTAAATCAATAACAGATTTATTTAATTGGAGATTACATGAATGTGCTTCACCTGGAGGCTAGTAATTGGAATGGGGATCAGTGAAGTAGGCCAAAGGGTGTGGACATGCTCTTTAGCAGGATGCAAACTCTCAGCTATATGTTCTGTACTTGTGCTCCACTGCATATGTCAGCATTTGAGTGGCTTTGGGTGTTAGCCTGTCTCCCACATGCACAATTGGCCACTCTCTGAACAGCCGACTAGACGGCAAGGGAGAACCTGGCAACCATCTGGCACCTTGGTCCCCTCCTATAGCATTCATCATGAAAAGCAGAACTCTAGGGCAAAGTAGAAATGCAATTTAGGATGTGAGACATCGTCTTAAACATTCTTTCACTGTTTCAGAATTACTTTTAATTCTAGGGGGAGTTGGTAATCTACATCAGACAACATCTGCGGGTATGGGGTGTTTGTATATCAGCAAGCCAAATTAAACAAGCAGCAGTGAAAGGCTATTGAGCTTCATATTTTAAGTGCCAAACTGCAGCAAACATCTGGCTTCTTACGGCGGCGCTCAAGAGTTTGACATCAAATTGTAAGGGTACTTCAGTGTACTTTTGTAATTACCAGTGTTCCAGTCATTGTTCCCGTTGCTGTGTGTCCCTGAGTGCTGGTCCTCATGTTTTTTGTTTTGTTTCCCTCGGCATGAAGAGGCTGAGGTTAGATGTGAACCTTTAAGGAGCCTGGCTTTTGTAGGCTTGTGCTAAACTGATAAAGTTCAGTGCACTGTCACTGCTGAGTGATGAGGAGAACCTTTGTTGACTTGCTGTCATATTACATCCATTCTTTGATTGAGGAGCTTGACTGAGAAGACACAAGGGATTTTTTTTACAGTTGCTTTTTGTTGCTTCCCCTCACAGTTACACAATTATTACCTATCACCAGTTCAACTAACTAAATGGGCAATGTTAAATATCTGCACCCATTTTTACAACGAATATATGTTTTAAAGGACTGACAATCGCTGGCGAGAGTGCAGTTTTTAACTAGGACGCGGCTACATTTTGGGTGAATGCGCATTCAGCAGAAAGGTGAGGGTGAAGGGAGGAACTGGGACAGAGCAGTGGAAAAAAGAAAAAAAGCACTCTACTTCAGGCTACTCTGTATGCAGAGCTGACACTTGTTGTCCTCATGTGGTGCATTCAGGAGCCGCGGGAACTTAGGGAAGTTGACATTACACTGCTGAGCTGCACCTTTTCAGTGAAACGGTTATCACAGTCACAGCATCCTAATGGAATCAACCACGATTCACTTTGAGCCACTATTGCACTAGGAAATGTGAAATGCAATTTTTAGTTTTGGGTATATGATCATAGTTGGTGTCCTAACGCACACACAAAATAAATAATATGTAAATCATCTCATTTACGCACAACACTAACAACAGCCAACTGATGGGTTCAATTTCTTTCAGGAATATGTTTGACAATGGCAGGCTAGTGATTTAATCCATTTCCTCTGTCTGGCATATTTACTTAATGACTATAATCATGGCCTTTTGTGGGTGCTACAGTTCTACCTCTACCCACACAGTCCTCTCTAGCTCTTTGGTTGCACATTAATTTGCTCTTATGAGAATCAAGCCTTATTAAACATGAAGGTCACGTCATTATCCCCCACAGTCAGGTAGTCAGATTCTAAATAATCACATGCTGAAACTTCCTCAGACTGTCTGAGAGACATATGATATTGTTCACTGATGAAAGTGGAAATGCCAGGAACAAGGCGCAGTCATCCGAGTCAGAGGTAAATGCTCACATCTCCAAAATGCTGTAGGTTAAAGACCGAAAATAGATATTCACAACAGCAGCTGTGAGAGATACCTATTGTATTTCAGGGAATGCCACAGTCAGGGAGGCACACGGGCGAAGAGAGAGGGCTGTGAGGAAAAAAGAACTGGAGTGTCACATCCATTTGTAACTCCCACTGTGATGTCAGGATGCTGGCGGGGGCTCGCCAACTGTGCTGTTACATTGATGGATGCAGGTGAGTACCCTGTCTCTCTCCCCATACACTCATCTGTGGAAATCTGTCTGTTTGTTGTTCCTTTATGAACCTGTAGCTGATAGTCAGAGGCGGCGAAAGTTGAGGAATTGGGCCAGCAGGATAAATGAGGGTGACAAAGATAAGAATAAAGGTGAGAGAAGGAGTGTGGAGTAAAGCAGAGATTGTGAGGAGGTAAAAAGAGAAAGAGAATTCTTTCAGTGAAGTGTGTGACCAGTCAAGAGAAAGTCAGACGTACACTAGAAAGTTGGTGTTTTTTCGCCTGGATTTGAACCCCTCAATTCTAATTAAATATTAAAGGTTTGTAATTAAAAGGTGACAAAGTGGGATGCCACAGGGGGCTCTGGCTTTATTGACCGAGGAGTGACAAAGTACGAGTTGCTACAACTTGCAGCCTGCAAAGTGGCCAGTGGGTTTGATGGAGAGGCAGGTGATGCAATATTCATGGCCTTTTGTGTTGTGTTGTCGTCTTTTATTGTTTCTTATGTCTTAATAAGACAGTGTTCTGCTTTGCTCATGAGGGGGCACTCGTGGTTCATTATTATTGCAGGGTCATCCGGACAGCAGAAAGCCTACACATTTTCCACCGCCGACTAAAAACACTACGACGATAATTAAAAAAAACAACAACTTATGACTAGCACTTTATAGTTTGGCTTACTTGAAGCATTTACTCACTTCTAGCTCTTGTTTGCACCCAAATGTTTAAATACACTTATTGTAAGTTGCTTTGGATAAAAGCGTCCGCCAATTGACATGTAATGAAATGTAATGGGTTACGAAACGGACCTGAGGGGAAAGGAATGTTTTTCCCCTAGTATAGGAATCGTAAAGTTTTGAGGTGATAACTAAAGGTTACGATTCTGTGTTCAGTGTGGCACTGAGGATTGAACCTGTCGAGGTGTGTTTTTGATGTCAGTGATGATCAAACTTGTGGAAATCATTGTTACAGTACATTAAGAACTACCCCATTAGTCCGTATGTTAATGATGATACAAGAAAATGCACAATGCCTTTAGGGATTTTTGAAGCAAGTTTGCAGCCATGGTGGACAACCTGTGTCAATAATTCTGTTTTTAAATCCATAGTTTGAACACCAATCCAGATAGTGCACCTGAATTCCATTCTGTGTGCAGAAGTGGAAAGAGTACTGAAATATTCTACTCAAGTAAAAGTACCTTTATTTTGATCCTTTTTTTTTTTTAAAAGTACTCGTCTAAAAATGTACTCAAGTAAAAAGTAGCCTGTTAAATTAAATTTCTCATCATTCATTCCCCTGTCCTCCTCATTCACCTGTCCACATCATTCAGTCACCTGTCCTCATTCAGAATTTCTTTTTACTCAGTAAGGGATGGGATTTAAAACGTAGCCAAGTTAAAAACAAACAAACAATGTAACACTTAAGTAAAGTAAAATCACAAATTTTAAAAATAACTTAAAAATAAAAAATAACGTAAATGAAAAAGGTAAATGTATTTGATTGCTTCTCACCTGTCTACGTGTCATGCACGACAAAAAAAGGAGTCTTATATGATACATCTTATTTCATAGACTGGAGTGAAGCAAACTCAACGCACTCTGGGTCACTCTTTCAGTAAGAACATACAGACAGGCTTAGTCATACCTTACTGACTTCAAATAAGTGAATCTATTGAATATGCATGATGCAAAAGAAAGATGGGACTTGTGTGGAGACATATTTTTATGTTGCAGTACATATTGTTTCTTATTCTGTTCTGTGACAGCATTCTGTTTACAGGGAGGCGCTTGTAGTTTGTTATCGTTGACTAAAAATCGACCAAAAGGGAGACGGCAGAGGGAAGCTTTGTCTGGAATGGAGGGTAATGATTGTATTTCACAAAAGATTTTTTCTTTAAACGCTCAACTGCATGGTGTTAAAGAGCTCGCGCCTTTGAAACTGTACAGGCGTGTCTAGACGTCGAGATGTTTTCACCTGTTTATGTCCCAGCGAGGAGTCTTCAGCAGCCTCCCAGGGTGCACTGACACATTTGAAGCCAGAGCCCCCGATTGCAGATACTGTATGTATTTTGCGGTGTTTCCATAGTGCTTAATTTGTTTCTCCCCTCCACATGGGACTGAACCCTTGCTGAGAGATGACTGGCAGACAAGAGGCAGGAGGAAAAAGTCAGCTTTTAGTACTTCATAGGAAGCGTGTACGCAGTGGCAATCCCCCTGCAACCACGGACGCGATCGAAAACACAGGGACGTGACTCAATGTTTGTGGCCCGCTCTGTGCCGTCTGAATGTTGAAGTTGTTTATTTGCTGCCTCCAACGTATATAAGCATTTAATGCAAATTTGAAAAACACTTCTTTTTTTTTTTTTCCCTCAATCACATCCACAGAGGCAGGTGCAAGCATATGAGGACAATTATCTACACAGTAATCAGGTTTTTTAATGATCTGGGAACACCGTGGCATGATGCACAAAAGTGGTTACCTTAAAAAGCTTTAGGTTGTGAAGTTGTGACACAGGCCACGATATGGTATTGGATCCTTACCTTCATTAATCATACATGCCTCGTGCAAATTCACAGCTCAACAAATTTAATAAGAGACCTACTGGTAGGCCTCGGCAAGCTTGTGTGCCTCATATATACATATATATGTATGTATATATATATATGTATGTATATATATATATATGTATATATACATATATGTATATATATATACATATATATATACATATATATGTATATATATATATATACATATATATATGTATATATACATATATGTATATATATATACACACCTGTAAGAGAGATCATTATGGAAATTCTCAGACTGAGGTGAACTTTAATAACTGCTCAAAATAAATCAAGAGGCTGTATGGAAAGTGACAGGCGTTTCTCTCCCTCCAGAGTTCTGATAGAGTGTGCAATTGAAACAACACCCAGCGTCAGAACATTGCAAGCAATATTGCTTCTTGAGGGAGAGTCTGATTATGCAGGTTAGAATATTATGTGCCTCTGCTTTGGGTAATCATGTAGTACCACAGCCATGCCGCGGTTGCAATAAATCACAGTTTATGATAATGACGGGAGGAAATCTGACGCCTTTGCATCCGGAAAGACAGCGTGTTACATTCATGCATATTCAGCCCGGTCTCGGTTTGTTGTGTGCGCGCGTGTTTTTTCCAAGACGACACGCGTGATAATGTGAGAAGATGTAAATCTGAAGCGTTACGACAAAACACAGATGACCTTTAGTAACAAGTCTGAGATGACCTTAGTGTGCAAATGCAAATGTGAGCAATGACTGATACATTTCCAAAGGGTAGATGTAGTAACAGATAAAGAGGGAGGTAGCCTTCAGGATTTCAGTGGTATATGTTCAGTGACATGGCTTTTTAATTTATTTATTTCTTGTTACCCAATTCATTCAAAGAGAAATACAGGAATATATGTGTTTGTGTGTGTTCTTGGATGTGTAGCTTTGCGAGGACCAAAAGTCATATATAAACCCATGGTTCTCAAACTGTGGTATGCATACACAAGTTTCATGGCACTTGTAGGAACATTGTAAATACTATATATATATATATATATGTACTGTCGAATGAGTTCAAAGAAAATAACCTTTTTATGCAGTGGTGGAGTAGTTTTGAAGCACTTCCCTTGTCTGTTGAATGTGGTTATATTTTGACACATTTACCCCACACACACACACACACACACACACACACTATTTTAAACAAACCAACCACCACCTGTGGAGGATGAGTCAGAAAAATACTGGAGGGATCGGGGAAAAAAAGACGGCAACATCCATGAGATTAGTAAATGCAGCTGCGGCAGCACATAAACAAACCACTCAACTGAAGCAGAGACTGTTTTTTTTTTCCCCCTCAATCATGTATAAAATGCAACGCTGATGTTAAAAGCACTGTGATTTGATGTGAGCGGTCTGTTTTTTCGGTCTGTATGCGTCACCTGGCTGCAGTGCTATCGTTGAAAATAGTTTGAAAGTGGTAAAAGACACAATAAGACACGGTGAGCCTTTGTCCTTTCCTCCTTAATAAGCAATGTATAGCAATAGGACTATACTGTATGTTGACCTGCCATGTTCTCTTATCATCACTATAGCCTGTGAGGGCCAAGCACTCTGGGTATTTGATGGAAGGAATGACAAGTGGTGACAGACTTCCAGGACTGACCTTTCAGGTCCTGGGGTGAAACAGGCAGAGTGTTGTTGTCGTAGGGAGCTGATGAGGCCTGGACACTGAATCACACATTTACAGTCACACTTAAAAAAAAAAAAGCTGATGAGAAAAGCACCTCAGCTGGAGATGAGGAGCTTGCAGGCGACTGGATTAACAGCGTCTTTGTCTCTGCTAGACAAGATTTTCAAGGACCTTTTTTTTTTTCGCCGAACCGTTCAACAAAAAAGACTGTTAATAAAATCTGTCACACTGACGCACTGTTATGAACTTACACGCTTGTGCTGTAAGTGTTTAACATTCTAAAGAGGCAGAAAGTCTTGATTTACTGTGGCAATTACATTCTTTTATTATTGCTTACCACCGTTGCCTCTTCTGTCTTTCCTGCAAAATATGGTGCCTATAAACGAATGGTTTTCAATGCAATATCCCAAAGGATTGGAAGCTTGAAGTGGCAGTCAATCAAACAGCACGCCAAGAAAGTTCTTTAAAAAAATTGTTCACTGCTCTTCTTTCCTCTTGTCAACTTTTAGTATTCTTTCGGAAAAATAAATAAGGACAGCACACAAAACTAAAGATTTAGTTTTTCTTCTGTGCTAGTTTTAACATTTATTTCAATGAAATACAGTTTTTTTTTTACCAAAAACGAATGGGGAAAGACAGTGCCAATGACTTTGGTTCAAACTCTTATCTCTAGGTTCAATTCCAGTCAGTCTTTTAAAGCAAAAGACTCAAATTAAAATGACTGTATTCAAGAAACCATGTAATGTTTGCATTGAATTCTTTAGCAGCATATGTTTAAAAAGCGGATGTGCTCCTAAACAGTCCCTGATTCAATAATACACTGACACAGGGTTTCTGCACAAGCATAATTGGTCAATCTTCTCACAGACACTTGAGGAAAACCTCATTTAAAGGCCAGATGGAAGTCCAGTGTGTCCAACCACGTAGACCATTACTGTCTGGCAGAAATAGATCGGCAATAGGATATTATAGGATACCTGTAATAGTCTGAGCTAAGTTTAAGTATGTGTAACCAAGCTAAAACTACATATACTA